>NW_028241864.1:0-20290 GCF_964263255.1 Lissotriton vulgaris | reverse complement strand
TCGATGCTGGTCTTTGAACGTCTTTAGAAAAAGGAGAAAGTACCCACACTTCCAATTCTTTAATCACAACTTATTACAACAAGAAATGAACCAACTTTATCATGTTCATCTCGGCAATTATTTATGCCTTTTATTCGTTATTTTACAAGAAAGCGATATTTTTAGAAAGAGAACAAGTTCTCCACAAACATGGCCACACGTTTTAGTGAGTGACTTCTACAACAACATATGTGCAAAAAATAGAAAAACAAATAGTCAATACATTTCATTTCATGATATGACGTGAGTTAAAGCAAACAGGTGGAAAAAAGAATAATGAAGTCAAATACGATGTCAAACTAATTACTCAATAGACATCAATGCATACATGCCATCATTTCAAAATACTAAAATGCCAACAGATATTTTTAATCGATAAGGTTCAGTCCCCTTTGTCAACAACAGACTTTTTCAACAATTTAGGATTTAATCCTTTATATCAAACTTGTGGGGTTTAGTCCTTTATGCCGACGCGTTTCAAGTGTGGGTATCCAGTGCCCACGCTCTCATCAGGGCTGAGTGAATCTTTTTCCAATCCTTATCCTAATGATAAAAAACATATATGTATGCTTATTAGGACCCCTTCCTTGGGTTTTCAATTTTTTAGAAATGATAAAAAACAAGGCGCCTTACCTCAAAGTTGAAGAGGTGAAGGCCACACTTGAATCTTTAGGTTGAAGCTGTGTGCGTGCTTCTAAAATTGTAAAAGTTATTGGTTCATGTTCCATAAAATTATCCAACATCATTCAATGTTGATAGTCAGCCATTATGCGAAGCCAAGGCGCAATGTTTACCTTTCTGAGTGTGTCCTGAAGGATCAATATTGTTTGCTATTTTCCTTCTGTCTTAATTACGGTTACACGGACCCACTCTTCTCACGTGTTTCTGTGAAAATAAGTGACCGGAATGCCATTATAGTCTCTGCCTGTATTTTAAAAAACGGAGGGGGGGAAGGAATTTTTATCGCTCTGGGCAGTGAGCCGCTGAGCCACTCACCGTGATTCTTCTCACGTTGTGGGTGGTGTCTTTAATCCTTCATGTGGTTCAATACTCGTGCAGTTTTCATTAATCTGCAACATTAAAAGGAGCAGTTCAAGGGCGCTGTACTTCGAGTTAGGATTCTGAACTAGCGTTCTGAGGGTACTCGCTTACCTAATTCTTTGCTTGCATCTCCTCTCGCTACAATCCTCAGTCTGACTCTTCAATGTTGTTTAAACCGGCTGTTGCCTGTCTGGTTCTTAAAACTTTTTGGACCAATAGGAGGGGAGTATTGCGAGAGCACCGGAGAGGTGCATTCTGGGGGTTGTAGTGAATGAGACAGTCTTCATAGTCTGTTCAATTCACTCATTGAGTTCAATCCTTTGTTAATGCTGTCAAACTTCATGATAAGATATGCCTCCTTACGTAACAGCGCTTGTTCAACATCAGGCGACCTATGTTTAGGGTCAATGCTTGATAACACTGTCCAAGTGAAGTCGGACTCCTTGTGTTCAAGGGCCGCGAAGTGGTCAACCATTGGGGCATTCGGGACTCTTTTCTTTAGTCGTGATCGGTGTTGTGTAATTCTGGCATTCACTTGTTGGCAGGTTTTACCAATATATATTTTGTCGCAGGCACACATTATTGCGTAAACTACGTTCTTGCTTTTACAGTTTGTATGCATCTCATGTCTCCATTTGATGCCGCTGTGATTGAATTCATTTCCTTCTACGGTGCTACTACAGGAGGCACACATACCGCATTTGTGGTGTCCAGTTATAGGTTTTAATTTCCATTGTGATATAAGATCACTCTTTGGCTTAGCGACATAACTGTCCGCCCGGATGATTTGTTGGCCAATACTTGGATTTTTTCTCATCGCGAAGATTGGTTTCTCCAGAGGGTATTCAGTCCCTCAAGTAGGTGCCAATTTCGCAGTATTGTTTGTCTAAATTTATTGGTGTGTGCCCCATATGTGGTGACACAAACCAATTTGTTCAGTTCCTTTTTTGGTTTTATTTCTAGGAGCTCTTCCCTAGGGGTATACCTCGCTCTTTTTGCGGAATGCTTTAGCAATTTTTTTGGGTAGCCTCTCAATCATTTCATCGCAGAATGTAGCTGCGTGTTTCTCAAAGTTGGTTATTTCAGAACAGTTTCGTCTAATCCTCAGTAATTGGCCATAAGGTAGATTTTGTTTAAGACCTTGGGGGTGCGCACTGTTATAATGTAAAATGGTGTTTTTGTCTGTCTGTTTTTTGAATAATGAGGTTGAGAACCTGTCCCCTTCAATACCTACTTCCACATCCAGAAAGGTCATTTTCTTGTTGCTAGAGTCAATGGAAAATGTTATGTCCGGATGTCTTGCATTCACCCAGTCATAAAAACTGTCCAACTCCATCTGGCTACCCTGCCACAGTAGCCAGATGTCATCAATATACCGTGCCCACTGTTTGATGTTATTTCTGTAGGGGTTGTTTCGATAAATGAATTTTTCTTCGTACTGGGCCATGTACAGCACCGCCATTTCCGGCGCATAGGGACAACCCATGGCTGTCCCTTTGATCTGAATGAAAAATTCTTGTAGTTTGTTGATAAAATCAATCGTGTCTCTCAGGTAAGATTTTACCTGAGGTAGGAATGGCTTTCAGAAAAAATCAATATACTTGGAAATAGGTTCCAATGCTGAATCACAGCCGGAGACGATTGGCCTCCCGGGGGGTGTCTGTTGGTTTTTATGGATCTTTGGCAAGAAGTATAGTATCGGTGTTCGTGGTGACTTTTTGTTTAAAAATTCGAACTCCTTTGGGCCCTGGAACCCATTCTCCAAACCTTCTTTTGTTAGTTTGCTGATCTTGTTTTGAATCTCAAACAATGGGTCCTCTTTAACTGGTCTATACCATTCTCTGCTGTTTACCTGTGCAACAGAGAATGGTATAGACCAGTTAAAGAGGACCCATTGATTTTTTCTTAAAGCCATTCCTACCTCAGGTAAAATCTTACCTGAGAGACACGATTGATTTTATCAACAAACTACAAGACATCACAGTGGATGCGGAAAATGAATTGATGACCACAATGGACGTCAATTCATTGTATACACAGATCCCACAAGATGAGGCCCTTGAAGTCATGGAATATTACCTTGAGCAGCGTGAGAGACCTCATAGGGTCCCCACCACTCATTATTTCATTGGCAGAAATTTCCTTGAGAAGCAACTATTTCAAATTTGAAAATGAATTTTTCATTCAGATCAAAGGGACAGCCATGGGTTGTCCCTAAGTACGAAGAGCGGGTGTTGAGCAGGATGCACTTCAGGTGGCTGCTGCTGTTGCTCGTCTTGGTCTTGGTCGGTGCTGGAATAGTGCAGGTCCGGATGCAGGTGAACTTGCAGGTGAACTTGCAGGAGTGGCAGCAGAAGGGTCCGTGGGTGTGTCTCGGTGTGGCTTGGTAGCAACCCGGGGTTCGGCCGGCGTTGAATGCGGTGGCGTCGTAGGTCCGGCGGGTGGCCTGGTGACTGTGGGGGCTAGGGGTCCTGGCACTGGGCGCGGGCCAGGCGCGGACGGGCGCAGACGGGCTTACCTTTGGCGCACCTTCGGCGCTCAGTCGGTGCTCCCGCTGCGCGCGTCCGCTGCGCGGTCGCTCTGGGGCCGTCATAAATCAGGAGCCGGGAGGGCGGGTTAGCTAAAGGCACAGTGGTCACTCCTGAAACTCTCACTGCAGTCCCCTTAAATCAGGAGCCGGGAGGGCGGGCCAGCTGGGAGGCGGGAGCGGGCGGCCAATGGGCTGGAGGTGGGCGGGGCCGCAGGGAGGCAGCTGCGGGAAATCGGCACAGACGGGCGGCTCAGCAGCGGCTGGGTCGCTCGGAGCAGCGGCAGCAGGAAGGCGTCGGCAGCAGGAAGGCGTCGGCAGCAGGAAGGCGTCGGCAGCAGGAAGGCGTCGGCAGCAGGAAGGCGTCGGCAGCAGGAAGGCGTCGGCAGCAGGAAGGCGTCGGCAGCAGGAAGGCGTCGGCAGCAGGAAGGCGTCGGCAGCAGGAAGGCGTCGGCAGCAGGAAGGCGTCGGCAGCAGGAAGGCGTCGGCTGCAGGAAGGCGTCGGCTGCAGGAAGGCGTCGGCTGCAGGAAGGCGTCGGCTGCAGGAAGGCGTCGGCTGCAGGAAGGCGTCGGCTGCAGGAAGGCGTCGGCTGCAGGAAGGCGTCGGCAGCAGGAAGGCGTCGGCAGCAGGAAGGCGTCGGCAGCAGGAAGGCGTCGGCAGCAGGAAGGCGTCGGCAGCAGGAAGGCGTCGGCAGCAGGAAGGCGTCGGCAGCAGGAAGGCGTCGGCTGCAGGAAGGCGTCGGCTGCAGGAAGGCGTCGGCTGCAGGAAGGCGTCGGCTGCAGGAAGGCGTCGGCTGCAGGAAGGCGTCGGCTGCAGGAAGGCGTCGGCTGCAGGAAGGCGTCGGCTGCAGGAAGGCGTCGGCTGCAGGAAGGCGTCGGCTGCAGGAAGGCGTCGGCAGCAGGAAGGCGTCGGCAGCAGGAAGGCGTCGGCAGCAGGAAGGCGTCGGCAGCAGGAAGGCGTCGGCAGCAGGAAGGCGTCGGCTGCAGGAAGGCGTCGGCTGCAGGAAGGCGTCGGCAGCAGGAAGGCGTCGGCAGCAGGAAGGCGTCGGCAGCAGGAAGGCGTCGGCAGCAGGAAGGCGTCGGCAGCAGGAAGGCGTCTGGAGCAGTCGGGAGCAGGAGGAGTCGGGAGCAGGAGGGGTGACCCGGCCTAGTTAAAGGCACAGTGGTCACTTTGATGCATATGTTATGTTAACAAGTTTGTGCTCTATTACCTTCCTGGTTGTGTGGGGGTATATATGATTTGCCTCCCACCTTCCTCTAACGACAGACATGATGTTACTGCTTGCTACTCTGATTCAGGCATGTGAATCTATGAAAGATACCCCAATACTGGATAAGAAAACGAGTTACTTACCTGTAACTACGGTTATACAGTATTGGTATCTTTCATAGATTCACATGCACCCACCCTCCTCCCCAGCACGGCAGTGCTGTTTTATGGATACTCATTCTCACTTGTGCTGGGAAAATCTGAGGAGAACTGCCTGAGCTGGGAAGGTTCTAGAGGGTGAGGACAGTTGATTGGCTGAGGCTACTATTTCAGGTCTTTTATATAATGATGTAGATAGGCTGCTAAGTTGTGAGGCCTAGTTAGGCCTTTGGGCTTTTCCAGCCTACTACAAGAAATTTTCTAGGCACTGCTTTTGTATATATTTATACCGTGGGACTCCCGCCTCGACCACGGGGAATGATTCAGGCATGTGAATCTATGAAAGATACCAATACTGGATAACCGTAGTTACAGGTAAGTAACTCGTTTTCATATAAATGTTTGAACATTTGACTGGCTTGCAATATATTGGTTAGCCCATTTGAATAGAGGACTTGGGCACATTTTTCCCAAAGTTCAGTGTAAGATTTGGGTTTTTCTGAACATACCAGTTAGTTTGCTTTTGTATGTTTTTAAACTATACAATGGTGTCGTCTTGACCAATTGAGTGAAAATTCCATTCTTGGCCAGAGTTCCCCAGAATACCCGTACCATGAAAGTGCTCGGAACTGAATTATAATATGATTGGTAGAGCCATTTACTTTTAGTTGTGCTTTAGAGTTAGTTGCATTTTGTCTATTCACTTTATCTAAAAATAAATGTGTTTTAGATAGCTGTTCTCATTTAGGGAGGTAAGTTAGTATTTGGAACGGGCCAATTAAGAATGCTTTCTAGTGTAATCCTGATGGGAATGACTGATGAATTAACGCACTTTGAGTCTAGGCTTAGTGTATCCTGGCATAGTAAGAAGTTGGAAGTTCTGACCTCTAAATTATGCTACTTAAAGCTTCATAGATGCTAGTTTGTGGTGATCCCCTTTGAAAAGAAAGTATGCAAATTTGTGTTGAGATATGAGCGGAAACATTAACATTGTGCATATTAGGTCTGTGTAGAACAAGTTACTTCCCTTCGGTAACGATATATCTGTAAGAAACATTAGTTAGTGTTAGATTCCTTACCTTAGAATATCCCCAGGCGTCAGTCTGGATCCGGAAACTTTTGCGTAGCAGTACCCCTGCGCGTCGGTAGGCGTCGTCTGCAGGCGTCCCCTGCGGCTCCGCGTCCGTCGTCGGCGTCGTGATGACGTCGCTGGAGTATATAGACGCCGCCTCCGCGCGCTGACGTCAGTTCTTTGTACACAGCTTTTCCGCGCCAGGAGACGCAGAGCCATGAGAGAACCAACACTGGTGCCATGTAAAAACTAGGGCCCTGAAAGGGATGTCCTTAACCCTAGGTATCAGTTCGCAGAACGGGGAGGACGGGTGGGTTCGGTAAGGAATCTAACACTAACTAATGTTTCTTACAGATATATCGTTAACGAAGGTAAGTAACTTGTTCATCTGAAAGAAACACGTTAGTGTTAGATTCCTTACCTTAGAATACATACCCCAGCAATACCAACCCCGGTGGTGGGTCTGCGAACCAATACAATACTACACCAGAAAGTCCTGGAGGACAGAACGGCCAAAGAAGCCATCCCTCCGGACTTGACTGTCCAGGCAGTAGTGCCTCGCAAAGGTGTGCAGCGAGGCCCACGTAGCCGCCTGGCAAACGTCCTGCAAGGGGACTCCCCGGCCCAGGGCAGTGGTAGCCGCCATGGCCCGAGTGGAATGGGCCCTCAGCCCAACAGGAGGCTCCTTCCGAGCCAAAGAGTAGCACGCTTTGATGCAGAGAACGACCCATCGAGAGATGGTCCGTTTACAGACCGCCCGTCCCTTCTTCGCACCCACGTAGCCAACAAACAGTTGGTCATCCACCCGGAACTGGCGGGTGCGATCCATGTAAAATGAAAGCGCACGTTTTGGGTCCAGACGATGGAGCCGCTCTTCATCCTTTGAAGGATGCGGAGGCGGGAAGAAGGAAGGGAGGGTGATGGACTGCCCGATGTGAAAGGCCGAAACAACCTTGGGCAGGAAAGAAGGTCTAGTCCTCAGAACCACCTTGTCAGGATGAATGGACAGGAAAGGAGGTTGGACAGAAAGAGCCTGGAGCTCACTCACTCTCCTGGCAGAGGTGATGGCAACCAGGAAAGCCGTCTTTAAAGTCAGGAGACGGAGAGGGCAAGAATGAAGGGGCTCAAAGGGAGCACACATCAGAAAAGTTAGAACCAGGTTCAAATCCCACTGAGGCATCACAAACGGAACAGGTGGAAACATGTGAGTGATGCCTTTCAAGAATCGAGTTACAATCGGGGATTTGAACAAAGAAGGCTGATCAGGAAGCCTCAAAAAGGCTGAAAGGGCAGAAAGGTAGCCCTTGATAGTGCCCAGAGCAGAGCCCTGCTGGGCAAGAGAAAGAAGAAACAGAAGAACCTCCGAAAGAGGGGCAGAAAGAGGATCCACAGCCTTTGCTGTGCACCATGCCACAAATCTGTTCCACCGACAGGCGTATACCGACTTAGTGGAGGGACGCCTGGCTGCCAGAATAACATCACAGACTTCAGGAGGCAAGTCAAATGGCCTCAACTGCCGCCGCTCAATCTCCAAGCATGGAGGTGGAGACTGGACAGGTTCGGGTGGAGGACCGTCCCCTGCTGCTGCGACAGAAGGTCCTCCTGAAGGGGCAGGCGGATCGGGGGACCGACTGACATGCTGAGTAGCTCGGGATACCAGTATCTTCGAGCCCAGTCCGGAGCCACAAGGATAACTTGGGCCCGGTCGCGCCTGATCTTCTTCAGCACTCTGGGCAGAAGTGGTATAGGCGGAAAGGCGTATAACAGACCGCAACTCCACTCGCGCCGAAAGGCGTCGCTGTGCGAGTGCCGTCTTGGAAACTTCAACGCGCAGAACTGATGACATTGCGCGTTCTCTTCGGTGGCGAATAGATCTAACCAAGGCTCTCCCCATTGCAGAAAGATGCCTTGCGCCACGTCCGAGTTCAGACGCCATTCGTGATCCATCGAGCACCGACGGCTGAGTTCGTCCGCCCTGGCGTTCAGAGAACCTGCCAGGTGTTGAACCGTCAGAGTCACGCCCTGACGTTCCAGCCATTGCCAGAGGCGCAGAGCCTCCTGGCAAAGGGTCCACTACCCCATCCGCCCTGTTTGTTGCAGTACCACATGGCGGTGGTGTTGTCGGTGAACACCTGCACTACACTCCCGTTGACAAAGGGGAGGAATGCCTTCAGTGCCAGACGAATCGCCCGCAGCTCCAACAGATTGATATAGAGCCGGGACTCCGCCGGAGACCAGATGCCTCTGATCTCTGCCTCTCCCAAGTGGCCACCCCAGCCCTGGAGGGACGCGTCCGTCACGACAACGTGCTCCGGTTGGGGAAGGGAGAGGGACTTGCCCCTGACCCAATCGCGGTCCGTAAGCCACCACTGCAGTTGTCTCGCAGTGCCCTCCGAGATCAAGACGTGGTCGGACAAGTTGCCCTGATGCTGGGCCCACTGAAACTTCAGGTCCCACTGCAGAGCCCGCATCCGCCACCGGGCGTGATGCACCAGAAGGATGCAGGAAGCCATCAGTCCCAGCAGCCGCAGCGTCAACCTGACCGAAACCCGGGATAGCGGCTGAAAGATGGGAATCAAAGCCTGAATATCCCGAACCCGCCGTTCCGGAGGATAAACCCGAAACTGCGCCGAGTCCAGAACCGCTCCGATGAAAAGGAGCTTTTGAGAGGGACACAGGTGTGATTTCGGCACATTGATGGAGAACCCCAGGTCGTGCAAGAGGTCTGCCGTCATCTGAAGGTGGTGGACGACTGTCTGGGGCGAGCCCGCCTTCAACAACCAGTCGTCTAGGTAGGGGAAGACTGAAACCCCCAACCTGCGCAGATGGGCTGCGACCACCGCGATCACCTTTGTGAACACCCGTGGGGCGCTGGTAAGGCCGAAGGGAAGCACGATAAACTGAAAGTGCTCCAGGCCTACCGTGAACCGCAGGTAACGCCGGTGGGCCGGCAGGACGGGGATGTGAAAATAGGTGTCCTGCAAGTCCAACGCTACCATCCAGTCTTGTGGGTCTAGAGCAGCCAAAACCTGAGCTAACGTCAACATCTTGAACTTCTCCTTCCGGAGGAAGCCGTTGACGTTCCTTAGATCCAAGATAGGACGTAGGCCCCCCTTGTCCTTCTTGGGCACCAGAAAGTAGTGGGAATAACAACCACGCCCTACTTCTGGCCCAGGAACGCGCTCGATGGCCCCCTTGGCCAAGAGGGCCGTAACTTCCTCCTGCAGAAGTGTCAAGTGGTCCCCTGACACACGGTGGTTCTGCGGTGGCATGGCTGGAGGAGAGGTCTCGAAGGGGAGGGAGTAGCCCCTTCGGACGATTTGCAGCACCCACCTGTCCGAAGTGATCGTGCGCCAGTGAGCGTGGTGATGGCGAACCCTGCCACCCACTGGCGTCACATGGGGCCGAAAGCACGGACTAGGAGGATTTTGGGGTAGATGCTGCGGGGGAAGGTGTGGTCTGACCCCGCCGTTGTCCCTGACCGCCACCACGGCGGTTTCCACGGCCGCCACCGCGTTGAAAGGATTGTTGCGGCGCGTGGCTGGCAGCACGTGTGGGGGCGCCCCTTCCTTGGCCACGAAAGGGACGAAACGAACCCGGTTGCTGACGCTGGGTCGAGAGACCCAAGGACTTGGCCGTGACCCTGGAGTCCTTGAAGCGTTCCGGCGCGTGGTCCGCCTTGTCACCGAACAGGGGACAGCCATCGAACGGCATGTCCATCAAGGTATTCTGGACATCTGCCGAAAAATTGGCGGATCTCAGCCAGGCGTGGCGACGAATCGCCACCGTCGTTGACATAGCTCTGCCCAGCGAGTCGGTCGTATCAAGACCACACCGTATCGAATATTTCGCTGCATCTCGGCCCTCAGCCACAGCCTGACCGAGTTTTGCCCGCACCTCCATGGGGCATTCTGGCAGCAGTTCCGCGACCGTATCCCACACAGAGTGGGTGTAGTGGCCCAAGAGGCAAGCGGTGTTGCAAGACCGCAGGCCCAAACTAATGGACGAGAAGACCTTCTTGCCAAATTGGTCATACCTCTTAGATTCCCGGTCGGGCGGGGCCGACGGGAATGCGGACTGGGAGGTCGAGGCCTGGATCACAAGACTCTCAGGAGTGGGGTGGGTAGACAGGAACTTGGGGTCGTCCGGACAAGGACGGTGGCGCCTGGCCACGTTCCGATCAACAGGCGGACCTGAAGCGGGCCTGGACCACGTGCCCAACAGAACGTCTGACAAGGCTTCATTAAACGGCAGCAGTGGCTCCTGTGGGCATGACTGCGGTTTGAAGACCACGGTGAGGATGTTAGGCCCTCATCAGCACCACAGAATATGCAGCTCCCTCCACCGATGCCACGGAAGGAGGAGAGATCAAACCAGGGTTAGGAGAGTCGTCCAGACCACTGGCATCCCCCAAGTCACCTGTCCAGTCCGGGTCATACTGGCACTCGCGTGACAGAGGGTCCTCGGACCCCTCCCAACCAGGGACCGGAGGGTATGAGGCAGGCCGCGCCGGCGACTCTCGCAGAGCCGCGGGGGTGGGGGGGGGGGGGGGGGGTGTCACCCGAGCCCCCGGCCGCATCGCGCGAGCGTCGGGGGGGGGGGGGGGGGGGGGGGGGGGGGGAGTCGGGGGGTACGATGACGACGCCCCGACTTCTTGTGCTTCTTACCTGACGAGCCCGACGAGTGGTGTCGACTTCCGGAACGCTCGGCGCGACTCCGCGACCGCTCCCTCGAACGCTCCCTCGACCTCCGGACGGACCGGGACCGCTCCCGGTCCCGACGTGGGGCCGACACCCGGAGCTCCAGTAGCTTGCGGGACCGCTCCCGCCTAGCCTTGTTGGTGAGGGCCCGGCAGTCGACGCAGGAGTCCACGTCGTGGTCGGGGCCCAGACACCGGAGACAGAGGCGGTGGTGATCCGTGACCGACATTGTGCGCTCACAGTCATCACAGTGCTTGAACCCGGGCATCCTAACAGGCACAATAGTGAAATAACAATAGAAAAACTTGGTCAAAAGACCGGAGTACTGCTCTTCAGATCTGCGTCCACTGGCGCGGAAAAAAGAACTGACGTGAGCGCGCGGAGGCGGCGTCTATATACTCCAGCGACGTCATCACGGCGCACGACGCCGACGACGGATGCGGAGCCGCAGGGGACGCCTGCAGACGACGCCTACCGACGCGCAGGGGTACTGCTACGCAAAAGTTTCCGGATCCAGACTGACGCCTGGGGATATTCTAAGGTAAGGAATCTAACACCAACGTGTTTCTTTCAGATATAATGTTTTGTAGTGGTGTCAAGATTTCCCCACTAAGACTGGTTGGTGGGGGTGGGGTTCAAAGAATTTTCCTTTGATATGTGGAGGATCTTGAAGTCTTTGGATTGAGAGTTTGCCGTGGCTTGTGATGTGTTAAGGGGTCAGTTTAAATTCACATTCCAGAAATTGGTGTTTAAAGATTAAGCTAGTTTGTATTTTTGTTCTCTCCTCGTGTTTGTACCCTGAATTGAGGTTTGAAAGATTAACTGCTGTATTCGGTTGGGCACGGATTGCCAGCCAAGAAGTGTGGAAATCCTCTTTGAAGCTTGAATCTGTTTGAAAAGGTTTCTGTTTGAGAGACCCGAGACTTGTTGGTTTGCATACAGTAATTGGTAAGGCCATTTTAGTCTGATTCCCTGTGCCATTCTTAATCCATTCCACTCTATCTGAGACATTACCCCATCCAGGGCAGTGCAGCGCCATGTTTTCTGCTTGATGCTATGATGATGGCTATGAATTGTGCATACGTTCTGCGTTGTGGAACGAGGAAGGATCAGGTATGCGAGTACCACATCTAAGAATGTATTAAGAACTAGATGTACCCTGCCACCCGTTGCTGTGGCTGATTCTGGTTAAATGGAGGAGAAAGAAAAGAGTAAGCGCACGTTTCTAATATGTTTAGTTTCACAATGCTTGTGGGTACACTGTTTTTGTGACTATTGTCGCGTTGTGTATATATAAACAGGTTCTAATGTTGCAAAGTGAACCAACTCCTCCCCGCTTCCCCACCCACTTCCCGGTATGCCGTCCACACACCAACTAATATATGTAGACTATTGTCTCTATGCGTCCTTTCTTAATGTTACAAAGTAGAATAACTCCCCCTCCACCCACTTCCTGGTTTGCCATCCTGACACCAACTAATATATGTATACTATTGTCTCTATGCGTCCTTTCTTAATGTTACAAAGTGAACCAACTTCTCCCCCCTCTCTCCACCCACTTCCCAGTCTACCATCCTGACACCAACTGTCCATCCTAATATATGTAACTATTGTCTCAATGCGTCCCTCGTTGTTTTTGTGCAGCAACCAAATCGATAGGGTCAGGTGGGCCTTTTGATTAAAAACACACGCGTATTCTAATCCCATGTTGTGTATATATAAACACGTACTTAACTCTTTCGAGCGGATTACGGAACCGCTCCGTTATCGGCTGCGGTGGCGCTGTGCTGATGACGGAGTGCGCGAATTCCGCGCCTGCGCTGGGTGTTCCATTGAGCGGGCGGGGCCATGACGGAACTGCTCAGTCATGAGCACAGCCCAACCGCGGCTGGTGACGGAGCGGTTCTGTCACCAGCATGCGCCCACCCCGCCCCCTTAGCGCTGCGGCGGAATAGCAGCTGCAGCAATGTGGTTAATCGAATCCAATGTGTCCACATTTCAAATCAATTGGTGAAGAACTTTCGGAGATTTAAGATTTTGAACAAAGGAACATTGACATTTTTATGTGTCTGTTCGGGCTTTAGATTAAAAACATACGTATTCGACACACGTGTTTTGGAATCCAACGTTGTGTATGTAAAAACACCCCCCCCCTATTCGAATCCAACGTTGTCAAAATTTCAAAACTATCTGTGAAGAACTTTCATAGATTGGCGATTTTAAAAAAACATTTACATTTTTATATATATAGATTATTATTGGTGGATAGTATTATACAGTCTACATTCATTAGGGAGATAGCTCTGCCATTACTAACTGCATTTGTCCTGTTATTTTTTTTTATGCAGGATATGGTGATCTCTGCAAATTTTCCTATAGGGACTTTGTACATGTATAACGTGAGAGAATAGTGACAAACGTTTGGTTGCTAACTTGCTTTAAAGTGCTTGATATAATTGCGGTGGCTGATTACTCAGTTAATAAAATCTAAGACCAAGCTAATATGTTCTAATGTTCGATTTAAATTTAAAGCTCGAGGATTAAAAATAACTTTTCTTTGTGTCATCATTAGTTTTATTATTTACTTGCTTATATTTTACAGGCTGATGGTTTGGCCAGGCTTTACTACCTCCATTCTTCAATATGAAACAAACATCATGTTGTGCACAGATGTCAGCCACAAAGTTCTTAGAAGTGAAACTGTCCTTGATTTCATGTACAGCATGTTTGAACAGGTTGAAGAGAGGCGATTTCAAGAAATGTGTGCCAAAGAATTGATTGGATTAATAATTCTTACAAAGTAAGTATTTTAAGAGACTTAGATGAGAAAGGCTTTAGTTTGGTATTGTTTAATTTAATGTCAGTACTGTGAGTCTTGCTTTTTTGAGACTGCGCTTTATAGCTCAACACTGTTTTAAAGTGAGTTCTGGGCATGGTATCCCCCCTAACATTTGGCCTTCACCCCTCCTGTTTCTTCTGATTCTTATTGTTGATTTATTGGGGCTTTAGGGTGCTGTGCACCTTGTGAGAATTTGGCCTGATATGCAGTGCTCACTATTCTAGTGATCACTATTTATCAGTCCAAATTACCCTTATTGATGATTGGTTGTAAGTGAACCTTATAGACCAGCTATCCTAGTAGCATGGACAAGAGCAGTCTTCAGGCTAAACTCTAGAGGGCGTGTTAAGCCAGCTGTTATACCATCACATATACCCCTTGAACACCAAGTGAAAGGACACCACACAAGTTGTTATGAAAATAAAAGGATATTTATTATAACACAACAGCCCTGGACTCTTTATGAGGACAGGGAGCTAAGCACAATACAAAACTCTTAAAGAAATACTGAAAGTCGCACAATTTACACAAATGCCCGAGGGGCATGAAAAACCATATACTCTAAAAGTGGAATGCGAAATTACTAGCAGGTAAGTACTACTCTCATAGACTTTAGAAACGCTGGACCTACAATGCTGAACCCTTAGATTAGAAGCAGCAGGCCTAGGGACGTCGTGTGCAGAGTGGAGAACTCTCACGCGTAATGCGGGACAAAGTCTATGGATCCTAGTAATGCAAAAGTTAGTGTTCTCGGGCGAACCCGACTAGGTAGGTCAAAAACGAAAGTGGATCTAGACACTTAGAGAGTGGATCTACGCTGGAGCACCGTGGTACTCGGTTTACCTAGCCCAGGGGCTGCAGCTGCATAGTGTTCAAGTGTCGTCTGGAATCCTCGTTGACGGACCAGGAGCCTGAAGTGGAAGTTGCTGGTGGGCGACCAGTGAAAATGTTCCGGGCTGATCCAAGGACTGGATCAGCTGAAGAAGAGTACCTGTAAACAGAGGGGACCAAGTTCTGAATCACTAGCCAGTGATTCGGAGGGCACCAGGATGGCACCGGACGAGGTCACTCAGCCAGGCGAAGAGGTGACACTGGATTCTGCTGCTGCACGGACCAGGGGCGCTGATGTCGACCAGGCTGGAGGTCTGCAAGCTGTCCCACGTCGGATGTCTGCTGGGGCGATGCTGGATCCGGTGAAGGAGGCAGCAAGCCTTGGCTACGGCAAGCCCACGTGGCGACACAAAATGGCTTCTTGAGTGGACCAGGAGGGTCCAAGAAGGGTCCCCTTCAGGAGGAGACTAGGGCCAGTCTAGAGGAGCTAGACCAGCGGTGAAAACAACGTAGGTCGTCGTCTGGAGAGTCACTAGCCAACGGGCAAGTGACCGGACAACGGAGCAGCAACCCAGGAGCAAAAGGGCCCCACGCAGATCTGGTGGATGCTGGGGGGCTGGTCTTTGGAGCTCGTGCTGCTTGGGGTTGGGGCATCTCTTACCCCAGTGCACCCACTCGAGGGTCCCTCGGTGGTCGTGCTGGTTCAGTGTCGTGCTGGTTCTGATGATCGCCGATTCCTCTGGTCTCGTCGCACCTACGGTTCTCAGCTGTGCTGTAGAGGCAGGTTGAGGTCAGAGAGGGCAGGGAGTCCGGGTCTCGTCGAGCTGGGCAGTCTGGTTCCGGAGGAAGGACGTTTCAGCAAACCGCAAGATACTTAGGTGGTGCCTGCTGCTGCAGGGTGACTACTCATTAGTCACAAGGGAGAAATCTTAGGTAGAAGTCTTGAGTTCCTTTCGTAGAAAGTAGTTTCAGGATTCAAAGATGATCTAATTGGGAAGGGTCCTCGCTCCTACCTTTATTCTAAAGAAAGGGGCTGGTACGCGACTAGGTCCTGCCCATGGGTGGGACCAGGAAGGGGGGTGGTTACACCCCTCTCCCCTGCCGGACTTTCCCCAGCTGTATTGTATTGTATTGTAGCAGTTTTTATTGAGCGCGATTGCTGCCCGCAGGCGTCCAAGCGCTGGATAGAGGGAAAGTGACTGAGGGAGCTTAAGGTACATAAGATTGAGCAAACAACAGTGTTTTTAGGTTTTTCCGGAATGCAAGAAGGTCAGGGGTGGAGCGGAGTGTGATGGGAAGAGCATTCCATAGCCTAGCGGTGTTCAAGGAAAACATCCTGCCTCCAGATCTAGCTCGCTTCACCCTAGGCACGACGGCCAGGAAAGCCTCTGAAGACCGAAGGTTCCTTTTAGGGTGGTAGGGGGTAATCAGGCCAGTGTTTATGGCAGGTCCCGTCTTCCAAAAGGTGCGATGTGCCAGGCATAGCGCTTTGAAGGACACTCTCTGCTTTACTGGCAGCCAGTGGAGGCTCTTCAGAGCAGATCTGGCCGACTAGGTCCGTGGAATTTTCAGTAAAGTGCGTGCTGCACAGTTCTGAACAATTTGCAGTTTCCTGAGGGTCATCTCCGGGGCCCCTAGGTATAAAGCATTATTTGAGTCCAGGCGAGATTGAATCAGACCTTGGACTGCCACCTTTTTGGCCTCTAGGGGAAGTAACGGGAGCACCTTCCTCAGGATTCTGAGTAGGCCAAAGCAGGTGGCGGACAGTTTTTTGGCCTGGGTGGAAAAGGAAAGTTTATTATCTAGCCATACTCCCAGGCTTTTAACACTTTCTTTGTGGGTGGGCGGGGGACCCAGAGTACTGGGCCATAGGGAGGTGAAGGCCATAGGAGAGGTTGGGCCCAGGAGCATGAGCTCCGTCTTTTCTCCATTCAGCTTAAGGGAGGAGTTGGTCATCCAGCCCTTCACGTCCACTAGGCAGTTTAACAGGTCTGCTGGGGAGTGAGTACTGTTCTCCGTTGCCAGCGAGACCACAAGCTGGGTGTCGTCGGCATATGACACGATTTTAATGCCATATGGTTCGACAACACCCGCCAGCGGCCTCATGTAGACGTTGAACAATACAGGGCTCAGGGAAGATCCCTGTGGTACTCCGCAGCTCAGGAGTTTCCTGGAGGACACTGTCTTTCCATCAAAGATCTGAAACGACCTCCCAGACAGAAAGGACTCGAACCACCTTAAAGCGTCACCTGAAACTCCGATGTTGTGGAGACGGTCTAGCAAGGTGGTATAGCTGACCGTATCGAAGGCGGCACTTAGGTCAAGGAGGATCACTGCCACCGATCCTCCCTGGTCTAGTATCCTTCTGGTTTCTTCGGTGACTGCTAACAAGGCGGTTTCAGTACCATGTTTTGGTCTGAAGCCTGTCTGGGAAGTATGTAGTAGAGAGTGGTCCTCCAGGAACTGGACCAGCTGCGCGTTTGTGTTTCTCCAGTACCTTGCTCACCCATGGGAGAAGTGAAATGGGGCGGTAACTGGAGTGGTCGTCTGGGTCTAGGCTGGGTTTTTTTAACAGTGCCCGCACCATGGCCTGTTTCCAAGCCATGGGGACTGAACAAGCAGATATGGAGGTATTGAGGAGGTCTAGAATTGCGGGCAGGGTGGTTTTGCTGGCTCGCATAAGGATCTCTGGGGGGGCAGGATCACAGGGGGAGCCTGACTTTACTTGTTGAGCCACCTTGCTTAAGGTGTCCAGGTCCAGAGGATGGAAGAGCTCAAGGGAGGGCTGGTCTGGACGAAGGAGTGGTCTAGGGGGAGGTGAGTTGCTCGAGTCCGGGGATGTGGCTGCGATAGGGAAAGTAGAGTACATTTTTTGAACCTTTTCGTAGAAGAATTCCGCGAGCTCGTTGCATTGGGCCTGGGTTTTAATAGGTGGAGGGGCCGTATTGACATTAGAGCACTGTTTTATAATATGAAAGATTTCTTTTGGCTTGGATTTTGCTTCTAATATTTTCTCGGAGTAGTGGGTTGCCTGGGCTGACCTGATTGCTTCTTTGTAGGTTCTGATCGCCTCTTTATAGGCAGCCTTCTTGTCCGGGAGGAAGTCTAAGCGCCATGCTCTCTCTTGTTGTCTGCAAATGCGTTTTAATTGTTTTAGAGAGTCGGAGAACCAGGGAGCGGATTTCTGTACTCTCTTCGCGGAGGACCTACGATACGGAAGGATCGCGTCTAGCGAATGAGTGATCCAGCTCTCATAGTGGGTGTTTGCCACGTTAGGGTCTGGACAGGGTAGTGGGCGAGTGGAGTCTAGGTTGTTCATCCAGAGCTCTAGTGGGAGTTTTGACCAGTTCCTCCTAGTGGTGGTTTGGGGAGGTGGCTGGGAGGTCTTGTGTTTTTCCCAGGAAAAAGGAATTAAGAAATGGTCTGACCATGGGAGGGGGATGGGTGAATCCACAGTTAAATTCAGACAATTGCTGAATATAGGGTCAAGTAAATTCCCTTTATCATGGGTCGGGGCAGCAACCAGTTGGAGCAGTTGAAGAGCTTCCAGGTCGTCTTGTAGTTCTTGGGCAATGTGGTCAGAGGGGGAGTTAAAATGAAGGTTGAAATCACCCAAGATTGTATGGTTGGCAGAGGAAAGGATTCTTTGCGCTGTAATTTCTGGGAGAGACCTGTGAAATTCTTTTGCAGGCTCGGGGGGACGGTAGATTAGGGTGCCAGAAAAAGTGCTGTTAGCATGAAACTCTATACAGAATTCTGCACTCTCGCACTCGGGGATAGTTCCTGCTGTAAAACGGCATCGGTACTGGTCTTTTAAGATGATCGCCAGACCTCCGCCTCTCCCTAGCGGTCTATCAGCTCTGAGGATGTAGTATCCTACGGGTAAGGCTTTTACCACGTCTGGCTCGGAGTGGGCAGTAAGCCACGTTTCTGTTAGAAATACTGCGTCTGCTCTTTCCTCCTCCAACAGCATGGAGGTCTGTGTGCTGTGTTTAGGTAGGGAGCGGCAGTTGAGCGCGTACATACGGTACGCTTGAGCCGCAGTTGAGGGGGTTTCGTAGAAAGAGTGTTTGCACCCTGAACATCGGGCAGGTAGCTCTGTAGGTTTAAAGATATGAGAGCACTGGGGAGTAATAGTCCTGCCTATGCTATGTAGGGTCGTCGAGCTGTAGGTTCTGCTCTGGATAGGGCAGGAGCCAGGGGTCGTGGCCCCGGGTCCCGGCTGGTCGCGGACGGGCGCAGACGGGCTTGCCTTAGGCGCGCCTTCGGCGCGCAAACGGCGCTCCCGCTGCGCTCGTCCGCTGCGCTTCCTGTAGATGCACATATTTGACCAGCGGGGGTGTGTGGCCTAAGTGGGCGTGGTCAGCGTGCACGCCTCGTCTGATGGCGGCCGCTGGGGCTGATGAGGAGCGTCAACAGCGTTTAGAGCAGCTGTGCGCTAATTTCCATCAAGTCCTGGCGTTGGTGCAGTTTAAAAACAGCACGTTAAGTGACACCACACAATTATAAAAGTAAGCTTTGTATTTTAAAATCAAGTATTTCTCAACACTCGTACCTCCAGCTCCCGGCTTTCCGCCTCAGGAACTGGGTCAACAGTCTGCCGGGCTGGTGTGCCCCTGGAACTTGTTCAAGCCAGCCTATGCATAGTGAGCACCGGGGTGCCACTTGCAGTCACCTTCCTCTAAAGCCCTGCCTACCTAGGATGCACAAAACCCTGTCTGGGATGGTGCTAGCACCGCCCCTGACAGGAAACCCTTTGTCCAAGCTCTCCTCGCTGGATGGACGCCCAGCAGCAGGAGGTCAGAATTGTGTCTTTGGTGGCAGCATCCATTTTGTGATGCTGAGGCTTGAGTTAACTTTAACCGGGGTTCACAGTTACATATATGTTGTGTCCCTCTAGAAGGGTGGAATGCTAACCCCTTCGCCAGAATTGGCGAGTGGTTAGTATTCCAATTCGTATGACACCTTACTCGACATGTTTTGATAAAGCGATACCTGAGTTGGCAAATAACCGCGAGGATTATAAGGCACTTAAGAGTATATGGTATGCGTTATCATGGAACAGCTATTAAGACTTGGTTCCGCAAGCTGCAAACGGGCTCAGCTCATGCCAGAGCACCATCTCACATAATTCCAAGCACTCTGCCTTCAGGATTGTCAAGGCCTGCCATAGGAGTGACTGATGGGGATATATGTGTCCATTTTAGGGTTAGATATAGGTATACTATATCTAAAGCAAAGGGTGATTACACCACCTTGCCCCAGCTGTCGTGCAGCCAGTTGTGTCAGATTTAGATGGCCAGCCAGGGGTGGCATAATACATGTTGCAGCCCCTGGTAGGCCCTGGGTACACCTATGCCCTGAGTTACAGGGTCTGATAAGGTGGCCCAGTACCAATTGGTAAATGCACGTTCGAGGCATGTGGGCTGCTGAATTCATATCTGTGCATAGATCGCCGCATAGTGTTGGGTCCGGATGATTGCACATTGTTGTCCTGGAAGAGTCTTCGAAGTATCACGAGATAGGTGGCTCCTCCCCTGGACTACAGTGCGCATGGGCATCGGCTCCATCCCCAGATTGTTTTTTTCCGCCATTGGGTTCGGATGTGTTTCGGTTCCCTCTGTCGGAATCGATAGTTGTTTAACTTTCTTTGCTCGAGACCAAAAGGTCTTTAGGACTCGCGTCGGTATTGTCTATCGCTCGGGTTTGTTTGTTTCATCGGCTCCGAACCAACACTGCCCTTCCGCGTGCTTCCGGCGCGGACGGGCCTACACGACGCTCCAACTTACTTCATCATGGAACGAAGTCCATTTAAACGGTGCCCGGTGTGTGCATCGAAGTACCCACATATAGATGTGCACCCGGTGTGCAA
>NW_028241863.1:0-110255 GCF_964263255.1 Lissotriton vulgaris | reverse complement strand
ACTTTTAAAGCTGTTTCTTTGTATCTGTTATCCAACCCTGTTTGGCAATGCCAATAGGTCTTGCTTATAAAAAAAAGTGCCTCTTCGGTCATTGATGGGTTAGACACTCAAAAGGCATCATACATGTACTGTGCCACCGATCCTTGCACTCATACCCTCATTCACCCATTCAGCCACCTACTTTTTTGTGCATAGATATGTTTTTGCATCCTAATGTGATTTTTGTTCATGTGTTTGTTGGCATTACTCGCTAATGCTTTTGGTCGTGCACAGCCTCTTTATGCTGTAACTTTTTTATGTTTTCCGTGCTCCTGGGTATCACTCCCCGCCAGGAGTGTGTTCAATGAATTGGTAGGTTGCAGTCATATATCAATCAATCATGGACATTTGTATAGCGCGCTACTCACCCGGTAGGGTCTCAATGCGCTAGAGGGGGGGGGAGGAGGTCCGCTACTGGTCTTGAGGAGCTTCCTGTATGAAAGGTGATCCTGGGTCAGTCGAAGATGGATGGGGAGGGAGTTCCATGTCTTGGCAGCCAGGTAGGAGAAGGATCTTCCCCCGGCGGTGGCTCTGCGGATGCGTGGTACGGTGGCGAGGGCGAGGCTGGTCGATCGTAGCTAGCGGGTGGGTGCATAGAAGGTCAGGCGGTTGTTGATGTACTTGGGGCCCAGGTCATGGACGGCCTTGTGTGCGTGGGTGAGGAGCCTGAATGTGATTCGTTTGTTGATGGGGAGCCAGTGCAGGTCTCTCAGGTGGCCGGAGATGTGGCTGTGTCGGGGGACGTCCAGGACGAGTCGTGCAGCGGCATTCTGGATGCGCTGGAGTTTTTTCTGAAGTTTGGCTGTGGTTCCGGCGTAGAGGGTGTTTCCGTAGTCCAGTCGGCTGGTGACGAGTGCCTGGGTAACCGTCTTCCTACTTTCGGTGGGGATCCATCGGAAGATCTTACGGAGCATGCACAGGGTGTTGAAGCATGTTGTTGATATGGTGTTGACTTGTCTGGTCATCGAGAGGGAGGAGTCCAAGATGAAGCCCAGGTTGCATGCGTGGTCCGTTGGCTTGGGAGTGGTGCCCAAGGCAGAGGGCCACCAGGAGTCGTGACAGGCGGAGGGCGATGATCCCAGGATGAGGACTTCCATCTTGTCTGAGTTCAGTTTCAGGCGGCTGTTCCTCATCCATTCGGCGATGTCTTTCATCCCTTCGTGTAGGCTGGTTCTGGCAGTGGCGGGGACGTTGGTGAGGGATAGGATCAGCTGGGTGTCGTCGGCGTAGGAGATGGCGTTGAGGTTGTGTTTGCGTGCGATGGCTGCGAAAGGGCTCATGTAGACATTGAAGAGGGTTGGGCTGAGTGATGATCCTTGTGGTACACCGCAGATTACTTCGGTGGCCTCGGATCTGAACGGGGGAGGCGGACTCTCTGGGTTCTTCCGGCGAGGAACGAGATGATCCACTCTAGTGCTTTCTCTTGGACTGCGATGTTGCTGAGGCGCTGCCCTAGGGTGCGGTGGCAGACAGTGTCGACTGCTGCATGAGAGGTCTAGGAGGATGAGGGCCGCTGTTTCCCCGTTGTCGAGCAGGGATCTGATGTCGTCAGTGGCTGCGATGAGGGCGGTCTCGGTGCTGTGGTTGGCTCGAAAACCGGACTGGGAGGGGTCAAGGGATCCGTTTGTCTTGAGGAAGGCGGCAAGCTGTCTGTTGACGGTCTTCTCAATGACTTTGGCAGGAAAAGGGAGGAGCGAGATGGGGCGGTAGTTCTTGAAGTAGGTGGGGTCTGCAGTTGGTTTCTTCAGGAGGGCGCTGAGCTCGGCGTGCTTCCAGGTCTCCGGGAAGATGACGGTGTTGAAGGAGGTGTTGATGACATCCCGGAGTTGGGGTGCGATGTTGGAGTCGGCCTTGTTGAAGACGGGGTGAGGGCAGGGGTCGGTTGGTGATCCGGAGTGGATGGTGTTCATCGTGCAGGTGGTGTCCTCGGTGCTGATCGGGGTCCAGGCGCAGAGGGTGGTGGTGGGGGGCGTTGGTTCATTGGTTGGGTGCGTGGTAAATGCACCGAAGCTGTTGTGTATATCGGCGATCTTGCGGTGGAAGAACGTGGCGAGTGAGTCGCAGAGGTCTTGCGAGGGGGTGATGTCGTTGTTTCCAGCGCTGGGGTTGGAGAACTCTTTGACGATGCTGAAGAGTTCCTTGCTGTTTTCGACGTTGTTGTCCAGTCGCTCTGTGAGTGCTGTCTTCTTGGTGGTGCGGATCAGCTGGTGGTGTTTGCGGGTGGCATGCTTGGGGACAGTCATGTTGTCAGTGGACAGGCTTTCTCGAGGGTCCAGCAGTTCTTCTTGGAGTTCTTGAGTTCGTCTGTGAACCAGGAGGCTTTCTTGCTGCTGGGTCTGCTGGGAGGGGTTCTTCAGTGGTGCGAGGTCATTTGCGCAGTTGGTGAGCAACTGTGTGAGGTTGCTGGCTACTTCATTGGGGTCCGTTGTGCTGGTGGGAGGGTTCTGGTGGAGGGAGGTGGTGAGATGCTCGGTGGTGATCTTGCTCCAGTTTCTGCGAGGAATCTGTTGCAGGTGGTGGTGGGTCGTTGTTCTTCTGAAGCTGAAGTGGATGCAGCTGTGGTCAGTCCAGTGGAGTCTGGTGGGACTGAAGGAGATGTGCTTGCTCGAGGAGAAGACGGGGTCAAGCGTGTGGCCGGCGTAGTGGGTGGGGGTGTTCACCAGTTGCTCGAGTCCGAGGTTGGCGAGGTTGTCCAGTAGGGTGGTGGTGTTGCTGTCCTTGTTATTATCCAGGTGGAAGTTGAGGTGTTAGAGGAACAAGAGCTCGTGCTATTAATAATGCACAATTTGCAGGTATCAGTTAAAGTACCAATGCTTGTTTCCTAAGATTGTGCTGCAGGTATCAGTTAAATTGCCAATGCTTATTTCTTAAGGTTATGCTGGCTGTTAATGGCACATTGCTCATTGTAAAAGTTAGTTTGCCAATGCTTGTTTGGTCTATACTATTGCCATAATGTTGTGCCCTTGTATTTGTTGATACCAATGCTTGTGTGCCTGTGTGGTTTCCTCGGAACGATCATTCCCCCAAGTTCTGGAACCACAACACGTGTTCAGTACTCCGCGTGAGAAATATGCTAATTTCCAAACCGTGAGCCTGCTGAGCGTATTAAAGGAGGACGCTCTTGCAAGACGGCGCTTCGTCTCTTTGCACTTCACGACAAGCGCTCCTGCCAGCAATCAAGAACCCTGTCTCCCTCCCGGTAAACTGAATTCCCTTCTGGTTATCCCGGCTCTTCTCCCCCGAACCTGTCTCCTCCTCCCGGTCCAGTTTCCTCACCTAGAGCTCCGGTCCGAGCCCCTCCATTCTACTCTTCGAGGCTTCCTGGCATCGGCGGACGTCGTCTTGGACTTCCGGGGGATGCGTCATCGACCACACCCACAGGAACCAGGACTTCGCCTCTAAAACAAAGAAAGGACAGTAAGATTTAGCGGTTGCTATGCAACTCGGAACAATTATTGAAGCATCGTTTCCGTGTTTTATTTAAAGACTTACAACGTTACTTGTTTTATTTTACAAAGACTATTTACTCGAGTATGAAAAGAACATTGTGCTAATTCAAAGACTATTTACCCTGAGTGTATTAAAAGAACATTGCGCTAATTCTAAACAATTGTATTGCAAAACGACAAAAGGTGATTCACAACCTAAGAAGTATTTGTGTACAAACAAGCCTAAGGCAATCCAAATTAGAGTTGTTTTGGGGCTAAGGTTACTAACAAATCGAGCACATAATCAGCTTATGAGTCTAATAAGTTGATCCTCAAGAAGTCCTATAATTGTAAAGATTTTAGACCAGGATGCTTGGTTGTTTCTTTTTCTATTTATTTACAGAACCCATCTTCCAGCGTAGCATCTGGGTTTCAAGGTATGTGCATGGTGTGCAAGTTCTATTCACAAACATAACCACATTAACCAAGTTTTGAACTCTTGTAAAGAAAAGACACTCTTTGAGAATTTCTTATTCATGTCCATAACTTTTCTTTTAAAAAGGGGTAATCAAGAGTAAAGATAAAGATAACCTCAGAACCCAGTGAAGTGTACACAAGGGCTGGTTCTTTTCACGGTTGGTTCAGCTCTTGAATATGTTCATATCAGTAGACTAGATTTAAGGAAAATTCTAGAAGTTGATTGTATGTTTGTGTAACTCCAGAGTCACGTAAAAGCGATCAAGACGTCACCAGCCCTGAACACTTGAACAGAAACTGAGACTGGACGAAGACAGACCAGTGTTGTTTTTTGTTTGTTTCTCAATCCACTTCCCCTTTCCCTTGGTAACTAGAGATTTAGCAAGTGTTCTATAATCCTTGCTGAGTAGCTAGTTCACGAGGGAGCTGGGAGTTAGCGGCTTCAAGAAGGAAACAACAACAGGAGCGTCTGGCGTGATTACGCAACAGAAGACGAAGCCACACCCTGTTTCCTCTTGATTCCGTTAACTCATTCCCATGGATGTTCCACAGCTCACCCAGTTAGTGCAAAAATTAGCTGAGGAAATGGAGGAGTTGAGAATGGAGAATCAATTCCTTCGACAGGAATTGGATAAAACCAAAGCAGGGTTTACCTCATGGAGGGATAGCTCAGTAGAGAAAAAACCCATTATAGCCCCTTCCAAATTTGGTTCCTCAGCTTTTCAGACCGGTTCCTCTAACAGTCAGTCCACTGAGTCTCCAGTACAGGTCGCAGTAGTCACTCCTAATCCAGTTCCCCTGGCCAACCCTGAAAGGTTCCCTTCCTTTTTAAGTCAATGCCAATTGCACTTTATGTGTAAACCTCAGGTATTTGTTAATGACACTACCAAGGTTGCCTTCATTATTTCTTATTTAGGGGGCTGGCTGCCAACTGGGCCATGCCCTTGGTTGACACTAATGACCCTCTTCTCCATAATTTAACTGATTTCAAGGCAGCAATGTCCAATTTATTTGCTAAACACGTGTTTATCCAGGCTTCTGATAACAAACTCTTACATTTGAGACAGGGATCAAAAGATTTAATCTCCTATGTCACCACCTTTAACAGACTCTTAGCTGAAACTCATTGGCCCGAGGGAAAAAAGAATCTCTTTATTTCATAGAGGACTAAAGGACGATCTGAAAGATTCATTGGCCCACATTGTTAATCTACCTGATGATTTCGCAGAATTTCAAGATCTTGTAATAAAACTAGATCACAGATTAGGGGAACGTAGAAATGAAAGACCTAAGGGAGACATTAGAAACTTGCACTTTAGGACTGATAAAAAATAATCTGAAAACAAGCCTTCCACAGTAGAACCCATGCAGATAGGAGGTGTCAGAGGGCCATTAACTAATGAAGAAAAAGAAAGGAGACGCAAAGGGAATTTGTGCCTTCATTGTGGGAAGTCAGGACATTTTGCAAAGAATTGTACAGTTAAACCAGCACAAAAGAGGGCCCTAGTGATTGATTCTGTTCCTCATGAACAGTCGGAAAACTAGACCTCTCGGAGAAAGACGAGATCGATTCCCCGAGAATAGTTGCTTCTGAAAAGATCTCACACTATGCTACTAATGTTGATTCTGGCATCCCAAAACACTTCACAATAAGGATGATATTTATATTATCCCTTCAACAAAGACATAGTATTCCAGTGCTTCTAGATTCAGGTGCCACTGGAAACTTTTTTGATTTGGAACTCGCTCGTAGGTTACATTTGACTCAAGTCCCTAAAAAGGAACCGGAACCAGTAAGAGCTGTTGATGGTTCTGCGTTATCATCTGGTCTGATTAGATTTCATACAGAACCATTAACCATAGTTGCTGATAATGGTCATACAGAACACACTGTGTTTGACCTAATTGATACTCCCACCTTTGGAGTTATTTTGGGTATTCCTTGGTTGGAATTACACAACCCCAAAATAGATTGGCAAAAAAGGACCGTTACTTTGGACTCTTCTCATTGTAAATTACACTGTTACCAAGAAACCAAGGATCCGGTAATGCCCTTGTTTTGTGCTACTGCCACTCCTGAAGTCAGTAGTCTTCCGTCTAGTTATAATGACTTTTCTGATGTCTTTGACCCTGTTAAGGCCACCAAACTTCCATCTCATCGGGTTTATGATTGTCGAATCGACCTAATTCCTGGAGCAGTACTACCATGTAGTAGAATCTATGCCCTTACGGAACCAGAAAACGAGTACCTGAAAAAATATCTTGACGAGCTATTAGAGCTGGGTTTCATTAGACACTCAACCTCTCCTGTGTCGTCGCCACTCTTCTTCGTTGCAAAGAAGACAGGCGATCTGAGGGTTTGCATTGACTACCGCACGGTCAATAAGGCGACAATTAAGAACAGATATCCACTCCCTCTTATTCCAGTTTTACTGAATCAGGTAAAGGGCTCCAGTATTTACACTAAGTTAGATCTCAGAGGGGCCTACCATTTGATTCGTGTTAAAGAAGGAGACGAGTGGAAGACAGCCTTCTGGACCAAGTTTGGCTTGTATGAATACACTGTCATGCCATTTGGTCTCTGTAATGCTCCAGCAGCATTCCAGTATTTCATTAATGAAGTCCTACATGATTTCTTGGACGTTTATTTTATAGTGTATATAGAAGATGACATCTTGATATACTCTAAAGATTCAGCAGATCATACTCAACATGTCCGTTCAGTTCTACAAAGGTTAAGGGAACATTCATTATTCGTAAAGTTGGAAAAATGCGAATTCAACAAAAGCTCGGTGGAATTTTTAGGATACTGTTTATCACCAAATGGGATCCATATGGATCCAAAGAAAGTAGATGCTATCCTTAACTGGCCAATTCCAAAGACAGTTAAGGACATACAACGAATCCTGGGATTCGCAAACTTTTACCGACGATTTATTGCACGTTTTTCAGAAATAGTTGTACCCATCACACAACTATTGAAAAAAGGAAAACCCTTTCTTTGGACAGAAGAGGCAAATAACGCTTTCGTTTCACTGAAAAGGGCATTTACTTCTGCACCTATTTTGGTCCATCCAGACCCTGACGGACCATTTTATGTAGAGGCGGATGCCTCCCAAACTGCAATTGGCGGTGTCCTGCTACAGAAGAACCCTGACTCTGGTAACTTACATCTAGTAGCATTTCATTCCAGGAAGTTGTTAGAAGCTGAACAAAATTACACAATTGCTGAACGAGAACTGTTGGCAATAAAAGATGTTTTCCAGGAATGGAGACACCATTTATTAGGGGCCAAACATACCATAACAGTATATTCTGATCATAAAAATCTTCAATTTTATTCTACAGTAAAAGCCTTCACACCTAGACAAATGCGGTGGTTACAATTCTTCAGCGAATTTGATTTTATAATCACCTATCGACCCAGAAATAAACAGTTACTATCTGATACTCTGTCTCGTTTAGTATGTAAAAAAGATAATGATCAGACTAGAGAATCACCAAGTATCCTTCCAAAAGAAAGGTTAGTAGTTGCTGTTGGCACAAGTAGTTTTCTTAATATTGTCAAAAGTGAGCTCGAGTCTCATGATTCTAAAAAATGGTTATCTAAAAAGAACAATACGATTAATGAAGGATTTTTATTTCATCAAAGCAAACTGTTTATCCCTACCAAAGATTTGCAAGAAAAAGTCATGCAGTGGAATCACGATTCAGCTATGGCCGCGCACCCCGGAGTAAATAAAACTTTAGAATTTAAGTCAACGATATTTCTGGTGGGTACAGATGGTTCCAGGTGTTCAACAGTATATCCAATCCTGTCCTGTTTGTTCTAAGCAGAAATCGTTACATAAACCTCCCATGGGGTTACTTCAACCAATAGATCTTCCTCCACAACCATGTCATACCATTAGTTTGGATTTTATCACCGATCTACCAGAGTCTAATGGTTATACCACAGTCCTGGTGGTAGTTGATTTACCCTCTAAAATGGAACATTTTATTCCATTGTTAAAACTGCCAACCGCTATAGAATTCAGTACCATTTTCTTGTCCACTATCGTTAAGTTACATGGTTTGCCAAGCAAAATTATCTCGGACAGAGGTCCTCAATTCGTATCCAAATTTTGGTCACAACTCAGTAAACACTTAGGAGTAGAGTTGGCTTTGTCATCTTCCTTTCATCCACAAACAGATGGCCAAACAGAGAAAGTTAACCAATTTGTTGAACAAGGGTTACGCTGTCTGTTGTCCACCACCACTTCACGGTGGGATGAGATGTTACCTTGGGCCGAGTTTTCGTATAACAATACCTCACACTCAGCCTTAGGTTGCTCGCCTTTCTATTTCCTTACAGGGCAACATCCCCGGTCTCTTCCCATCTTTCTACCTAACACGCAAGAAACCATGCCAGCAGTCATGGACAGATTAACCAAGTTACTAGATATTCAAGAGCGTGCCAAAAAACAGTGGGTGAAGAGTAAAGACAAAATGAAACACACCGCTGATAAGCATAGAATTCCTGCACCTGTGTACCAAAAAGGGCAAATGGTTTGGTTGTCCACAAGAAATATTCAAATAGAAGGTCCCAAGAAATTAAAACCTAGATTCATTGGTCCCTTTTCCGTTGATAAGGTTGTAAATCCAGTATCAGTTAGATTGTGCCTTCCTGAGGATTATGCTATTCATCCTGTGTTCCATGTTTCCCTCCTGAAGCCTTATGATCCCAATACACGGCCTGATAATCCTCCTCCTCCAATTGTAGTGGGAGATCACCTCGAATATGAAGTTAAAAAATTTTTGGATGCCAAACGTATTCGAGGTCGTCTTTACTACCTCATTGACTGGAAAGGCTAAGACCCCTCAGAACGATCTTGGGAAGCAGCAAATAACGATCATGCCCCCAGATTAGTCAAGAAGGAACAACAACAGGAGCGTCTGGCGTGATTACGCAACATGAGGTCCCCTAGGAGGATATAGTCGGCGGAGGGGAGTGCGTACGGGCTGATGAAGTCTGCGATGTCTTCTCTGAATTGTGTGCATGGTCCTGGGGGTCTGTAGATGAGGGTGCCTCTGAGGGTGGTCTTGGGATCGGTGTATATCTGGAAGTGAAGGTGTTCGGCGGCGTTAAAGGTGTCGTCGGGGTTGGTCGTGATGTGGATGGTGTTCTTGTGTACGATGGCGATTCCTCCTCCAGTCTGGTTGGTGCGGTCCTTACGGGTGATCTTGTATCCGTCCGGGATGGCTATGGCGATGTCAGGCGCTGAGGAGGCGTTCATCCAGGTTTCTGTAAGGAAGGCGACGTCTGGTGATGTTGTGTCGAGCAGGTTCCAGAGTTTGACGGCGTGTCTGTGAACGGAGCGGGTGTTGAGCAGGATGCACTTGAGGTGGTTGCTGCTCGGCTTGTCGGGTGCGATGCAGGTCTGGATGCAGGTGAACTTGCAGGTTTGGCAGGTGAAGGGTCTGTGGGTGCGTTTCAGGGTGGCTCGGCAGCAGGCGGGGTTCCGGCCAGGTTTGAGTGCGTTGAGGGTGGTGGCGTCGTAGGTCCGACGCGTGGGCTGGCATCCACGGGGGCCAACGGTCCTGGCGCTGGGTGCGGTCCAGGCGCGGACGGGCGCAGACGGGCTTGCCTTTGGCGTGCCTTCAGCACGAAATCGGCTCGCCCGCTGTGCGTGAACGCTGCGCGTACGCGTGGGCTCCGCCATATGTGGCAAAGTGGGAAGGAGGAGCAGCTGGGAGGCGGGAGCGGGGTGGCGAAAGGGAGGGCTACAGAAAGGAAAAACGGGGTGGGCCGCAGGGGAGCAGCGGCACGGAGCGGGCAGCGGGGGGGGGGGTAAAACGAGCAGGAAAACAATGGTCCTAGGGCGGCGGAAGAACAACAGATGCCAGGGGCGGAAGCAGGACAATATACTATATACAACTGTCACCCTAGGCACAGGATAGTTGCTGAGAAATCCAGCCTTCTTTATGAATGATTCTTCACTCCTTGTTGGTTTATTCAGTTATATTTCATTTAACTTGAATTTTGTGTTCAATTCACACTGTATTTCATTTTTTAAAGTATATACTCCATCCAATGCATTTCGGCGGTTAAACCACCTTCATCAGGGAAACCATCTGTAAACATCAAACAATAATATCTCTAAGAATACAATATTATAACATCCACAAACATCCAATTTATAACTCCTGTGTGAATTATTGCCAAAACTACTAAAAACGGATCTACATTCTCTGTACTGTCATTCTGTTTATCGAGTATTCCTGATGTGCTGTTCTAGAAGATCCAAATTAATAAACCATCTTACTTTCTGTATTCTGTGATCTCGATTAAATAAGCGTTGTCCGTGCGTCTTGCTATTTGTCTTTACATTTCTCCTGGAAGGTACTATCACTCACTATAAATGTTGTGCGAGCGGCTTTATAACATTCCATTATTAAGTATAAACTTCCTTCCCTCTATATTTAATGGCGCGCTGCCGTCAACATATTACGATATTAACGCTCCTATGGTCATAAAGCCCTGTTCTTTCTGCCCGCTAACGCTCTCACCTCTGTATTCTTTGTTGGCATTACATCAAGAGTTGTTTTGCAAAGTAATGTGTTTTTGCTTCTAAATGTAATTTATGCTACTAATGGTGTTTCCTCATTCCTGTTGCATCAAGTGTACGTACTCAAATGTGATTGTACTTATGAAAGTCAATCAATCAATCAATCAGGGGGTTGTAAAGTGCACTACTCACCCATTAGGGTCTCAAGGCGCTAGTGGGGGGGATGTGTGTAGTTCATTTGGGGTCATCTGAAGAACCAGGTCTTGAGGTCTTTCCTGAACTGGAGCAGTTTGGACCTTTGCAAGAGGTGGAGGGGTAGGTCGTTCCATGTCTTGGCTGCGTGATAAAATCCTGGTAGCCAAAGATGACTTAACTCCTAGAAGTGATTTTGCACCAAATTGTGATTTTACACACCAACTTGATGTTTGCTTTTAAAGGTTTTCTACGCACATTCTGTTCCAAGGATGGTTTTTGCTTCTCAATGTGCCCTCAATCAAATATGAGATCACACTGATGTTTATCTTTTACACCTAATGTGATATCTTACTATTGCATTTTCTCTCAGTACTGAGTGATAAACCAGTGCAGTATATTGTGGCTGCGACATACTGAATCTGCTTCTCAAGATCAAAAGCCTACATTTTTTTCCTTTGGTTTTATATGACCACCACATTGCAAACAAAAGAAGCATCATGTCAAACACACTCCACAATGCCGTTAACAAAACATCAGAGATCCTAACCCAATTACCTATCCAAATCCCTCTAATATATCACAAAGCCTTGTGCTCTTTGCCATTTTAGAAACCTATATCAGTGATGAATACTCTAGTCTCAAACTGGGCTCCATTAAAACTAACCTTGTTTTACTAAAGGTATTGCAAAATCATGGACCCATTTGTGATGAATAACTCAGTATTCTTGCTTGTGTCACGTACAAGTTGTCATTAACCTGACTCCTTGTAACCGAGTGAGAGTGAGGGTGGTCTGACATCCATGTAAAGAGTTCTGTCATGTCCTTTAGGCTAGTCCTGTCATGCTAGATACATTGTCCCATCCACACAACAATATTGGTTCTGAACAGGTGACCTTTTACTTTGTAGCTTGCTCCTGTCTCTTCAACACCAGGCTCTTAGTATTCTATCATAATCCCTGTAACTTACAAACATAAACATGCCCTCAGTCAATGCATAATTGTTCTGTATAAGGGTCGCCACTTTTTTCATCCTTGGCCAACAGCCAGCAGTGCATTATCGTATTTGTTTGGAAAAACATTTATGATTGTTTTCAAAACGGTTTTGACTGTTTTCAAAACATATTGATGGTTGAATGACATGACAACGCTCTGTATTGCCACGCATGCCATTACAATGCAGGAATTACAACGAAAGTCCTTACAATGACTTTCGCTGGAGGGCACTGGATAGTGGAATAGTTTAATTTTCTATTCCAACACCAGCCCACGTTGACAGTAGGGAAGGAGTTGGATAGAAAATTAAACTATTCCCTATCCAAGAGCGCCCTCCAGCGATAGACTTTCGTTGTCATTCCTGCGTTGTAATGGCAGTGCGGGGTAATCCCCGCGTTGTCATGGCAGTTCACCCATATTGATTCTAGAAGAAACCCTGAAGTGACCACTCTAGTATATAAGACCCTTATTCCCTCCTGCAAATTAGAGGGGAATTCCTTCCAAGCTGACACGGAGTCTTGCATGCTGAATCTCCGAACGCAGCAGTCTGACATCCCTTACGGGGTGTCATCCTTGTAGGAGAGACAGGGTCCTTCATTCTCAACCATCAGGTGAGGGGGATGGTGCACACATATCTAGGTGTAGTATTAAGGATTCACAATAAGAGGTCTTGGTTACATCAAGTAAGTAGTTTATTTTCATCAATCTTCAGCCACAGCCAGGAGCAGTGCATCCATGGAGGATCTATCTTCAACTGAAGAAACCGATCGAACCTCAGAAGATGCACACCAGGAGCTCGTGAGCATTAGAACAATAGATAAGCAATACCGAGCTTGGTAACAATATAACATTACATGTCATCACAGTAATAATAAACGTAAACGTAATTACAAACCCACTACATCACCTCCCCCCTTTACACAACCAAAAACAAACAGAAAAATAAAAATACACTTCTACAATATGTCAATATGTAACAAAATCCTTGAACCTAGACGGAGGCCTTCTAAAGGGACCACCACGTGTATGAGACTCTTCCTGATTAACTGAATTACCAACAAAACAATTTACAGAAGAATGAGACTCTCTTGAGGACCACTGGCTGTCATGAAACCAATGAGTCTACTCCAAATCCTGTCCAGCAAGGGTGAATTTCTTGCTTTCCATTACTCAAGCTTGTTCCTTAGTTACCTTTACCAGTTGTCTTTTGTTCCACCAACCATTATCTTGTAAAAATGCTGCACCCCTACTGACCTTACAGACTAGATTGGGATTTGAAAACACAGATTCCCATTTCTTCACCTTAAATGGCTTCTGAAACATAACCCAATCCCCCACAGCTATTTTGTTGTTGTCCAACCAAGACGGTAAGAAGGTAGAATTAACCTTTCTGCCCCTTAAAAGTTCAAATGGAGATATACCCGTTGAACAGCGTGGAGCGATATTATAGTTCCAAACCTTCTCTTCTACAAATGTTTTCACATCATGCCCAGCGGCCAGCGCTGTTTGAATGCCCTCTTTAAGAACTTTATTACCACTTTCCACTAGTCCATTTGAAGTCGGTGAGTACATAGCTACTTTCAGATGTTTAATATCATGACTCTTCAAAAATGTGCTCATTTTATCAGAAACAAAATGTGTTCCATTGTCAGTCACCAAAGATTTAGAAGTTCCCTCAAGTAAGAATACTTTACTCAAAAACAAAACAGTGTTATCAGTATTAGGGCAATCAACAAATCGATAATACATCCACTTGGAATGATAATGAACTGCCAAAATTAAATATCTTGACAGTTCAGGAAATAATATTATTGGGCCCACAAAAATCCAACCCCACTTTTTCCCAAGGATTTTCCGGAACCTCACTGGGATGCAAACGCAAAGGCACCGTAGGTAGCTTCCAGTGTTTATCAGATACTAAACACTCCTCACAACCATCAAGCAAACTTCTAACTTGTGTCTCCAGTGCAGGCCACCAGTAATGTTCCTTAATTCTCATGCATGTTTTAGATACACCCAATTGTCCTTCTTGAGCGACCTTAATTAAAGCATTCCTCAAACTGACCGGAGGAACACATTTATCTCCTCTCAGTACTAACCCATCTTTAACGGAAATCTCACTAGCTACTAAAGAGATGTTTCTAAGTTCACCAGATACATTTCTTGACTCAGGCCATTTGCTTGAAGAATATTCCACCACCTTGGACAGAACAGTGTCATTAGAACATGCAACCTTCCAATCATACTCCGAAATACATGAGCAGCAGTTCTCAATTGCATCAATAATTGCAACACACTCAACGTCATCCTCATCCACATCCTCCTCATCATCTTTGTCCATTAACATCCTGGACAAATAATCCGCTCTAAAAGCTTTACCTTCTTGTATATGTTTTATATCAAATTTATACTCTTGGAGATTTGAAACTAATCGGGTTAATCTAGCGAACATGGTATTGCTGGAAGTTTTACTAAAAATAAATGTCAGGGGTTTGTGATCAGTCAAAATCTCAAATTTGCGGCCCCAGATGTACGCTTAGCATTTCTGGGACGCCCAAACACAAGTTAAAGCTTCCCACTCTATTGTGCTATAGTTTTTCTCAAAAGGTTAAAGCAACCTCGAGGCAAACGCTACGGTTTGTTTGTTCCATTCACTCTTTGACTAAGTATTGTCCCTAAACCATACTTGCATCAACAGTGATAGTAGATGGACAGTCATCATGAAAAGCATGCAATGCCTGTGCTGACATTATTAGATTTTTCACCCTTGTAAATACAACATCCAAATCTTGTGACCATACAAACTTTTGGCCTTTTTTCAAGAGAACCCTCAGAGGCTCCAAAAGTTGAGCATAATTTCCAACAAATCTGGCGTAGTACTCAGCGAGACCTAAAAAGGAACAGAGGGAATCTTTATCTGAAGGCGGTTTTGCCTCTTCTTGTAGGTTTAATACCTTCGTAGGAAACAGTGGGACCAAGATAATCAAGTTCCTTCACTCCAAACTTACATTTGTCGGCTCTTACTGTCAACCCATGCTTTTCCAACATAGACAACACCATTCGCAGCTGCTCAATATGTTCCACAGAATCTTTTGAAAAAATCAGAATATCATCCAAGTACGTCTGGACACCTTTCAAACCTTTAAAAATTGTATCTATCATCCTTTAAAAGAAACTAGCTGCCAACGCTAGTCCAAAGGGTAGCCTCTGGAACTTATAAGCACCAAAAGGTGTGACGAATGTTGGAAGTTCCTGAGAATCTTTAGCTAGTGAAATCTGATGATACACAGATTTTAAATCAATTAACGTAAACCACTTTCCCCCCCCCCCAAATTTGCTAAAAGCTCATGAATCTTGGGAAGTGGGTGACAATCTATTACGATGTTCTTATTTAGGCCTCTTAACTCCGCACACAGCCTAATTTCCCCTGACTTTTTACAGCGACCACTATGGGGGCCACTCACTGTGAAGACTCAGCGTTTTGTATAATGCCTTGTAAACACAAATCTTCCAGCATTGATTTTAAATCTTGGCTAGCACTTAGGGGAACCGCTCTGACTTTATGCACTACGGGTTGAGTGTTAGGCGACAATCTTATTTTGTGCTCAAACTCTTTCGCACAACCAACTTAATCTTTGAAAACCGATTTAAATTCACCCATCAAGCTTTTTACATCCAAATCAGATTCGTTTACACAGCATACAGACGGTTCTCTCTTTCTCACAGGATTCACTATCCCTGGAACTAAGTAGAGACCCATTTGCACAAGGTACTTCCATCCCACAATATTCTTTCCCTTAATAGCTACATAGACTTTAGTGCGAATTTTCCGTTCTAAAATTTCAACATTAGCCATGAAGAATCCCAACATGTCTATGTATTTTTCTCCAAAAGATTTCTGATTTACATCTGATTTGGAAAGAGAAATGTTTTCTCCCCAGTTTTCCAGCCATGACCCTAGTTTGAATACCATTGATTAAAGCATCACAAAAAGGACCTTTGATTTCTAAAGGATCATCTTTGTAGTCCACTGTCAACAGTAAATTGTCCAAAGATTCAGAACAATTGTCTGTTTCAATGTCAATACTACGTACTTGAACAGGTTTTCTTTGAGATATACAACATCTTTGGAAGTGACCTATCCTCTTACAACCTGTATAACGTCTACCCAATGCAGGACAGCCAGGGAAGTTGCCGATATGAAATTGTGATCTACACCTATAACAAAATGTTTGACTTTTCTTCTGCATAAATTTAATTGGTTTATCTTTCGGGACCACAACAAGTAAATCCTCCTATAGTGACTCATTCTCAAACATATTGACATTAAAAGTGGCATTAGATTGCATGACTTTAGTAGAAATGGCGGACCTCTCTATACTCAAAGCCATATCTATAACTTCGGAGAGAGAAGGGTTCTTGCAACTCAGAATCCTTTCTTTCATTTTTTGAGTAGTACAGTTGAAAACGAATTGATCTCTGATGAAATCATCCGATACAGGACCATAAACACAAATAGTAGCTAGAACTCTGAGAGCTGAAATGTACTCCTCCACCTTTTCTTCCACAGCTTGTTTGCGCTTATAGAATTTGTGTATTTCCAACATAATATTCGGAGATTCCGATAATTGCTTTTTTAGCCTCTCTATATCCTACAAATAATTGTTCAACAGCCTGTCTCCAGATTGACCAGTAGGAGGAGGAATAGGAGGCAAACTCTGAAAAATGTGTTGAGCTGCAAAGCCAAGACTGCCAAACAGAAGTACAAATTTGCGTTCAGGTGAGTATTCAGAAGCATCAATGGCAACTAAGTGATTTTCAAACAAACCAAACCATTCTAGCCAAGATAAGCTTGGTTTGCCCGGTTTCGCCAGAAACAGAGGAGGTTGCGTAATTTGATGGAGGGAAGTAGCCATGGAGAGAAATCAAATATAAAATAATAAAAATAAACAAATAAATGAATATTTATTTATTTAGATTGTAAAGAATCATTAATTAATTTACGATAAATATGGAAAGTGAGAACCGTAGGTGGTTGTAGCTTGACTTAAGGTGTGCACATCACAGAGATATGCAAAGAGAACAATGTCAGAACAAAATCAAGGTGTTCAATATCACCATAATTGCGCTTGAAAATAAGAACTGTGGCCAATAGGATTTAAGGTGTGTGCATCACCGTAACGCACAAATAGAAATATTACAAAGAAAGAAGTCCAAGTGAGTGTATCACTGAAGTAACCCCCAATGAAGCACTCAGCCGAATCAGACGATTTCCAAATTCAAAATGAGCGTCTGACGTCCTCATGTTGAGTGAATGCGTCGGAAAGCACGTGACTTCTTTTCACAGAACGTTGTGAATCTGCGGGTGAAGGTCCTCTGCGCTTGAAACTGTATGTAACCCAATTGATGCGTGCCGGGTATGTGCGAGCTGCAACATCGGAAGGCACTGTGCGCAAAAACCACCGAGGGTTAGCGCTTGTCCCAGCCATAATTAAAAAAAATATATCCTACAGGTTCAGTGGCTTCAAATGTTCTTTGACATCACCAGCACTTGAACAGCTCCGAAACCGTCATAAATAGGACCTTGGAACTGGCGTGCGAAGTTCAAAGAAAATATGGCTGAAGACTCTGATCCCGATCGCTGCCAATATGTAGTGTTAAGGATTCACCAGAAGGCATCTTGGTTACATCAAGAAGGTAGTTGTTTTTCATCAATCTTCAGCCACGGCCTGGAGCAGCGCATCCATGCAGGTTCGATCTTCAACTGAAGAAACCGATCAAACCTCAGAAGATGCACACTCGAGCTTGTCAACATTAGAACAATATATATGCAATACTGAACTCGTGAACATTAGAACGTTACATGTCAACACAGTAATAATAAACGTAAAAGTAATTACAAACCCACTACACTAGGCTAGGTACATTTAGGCAAAATACTTAGGGCGCGTATTTTATGACTATGCAAATGCTACTGTTTTTATCTGAACCGCTTATGTTCATCTTGTTAGCACTATGGTAGAAATGTATCTACTGTTTACTATATTAGGTCTTGCGATTTCTTTTGTATGCTACTGCCTCCTGATTTTCCCAGCAAATAGGCTGCTGACGCTGGACCAATAAATACTCATTGAAATGTTCTAATCGCCATCCTGTGTATTTTCTGAGAATAAGCAAGCGCAAGTGACTGAGCGAAAAGTACTGTATTGTTTTCCATGATCCCTGAGAAATCAGGGTTGTCATGTTCAGTGGTTGCCAGAAACTACCTATGCCACTGTAAAATACTGGGGGGTGGTTGTGGCACTGTAGAGCTAGCTGGTCTAATGGCTGACAGATCCTGTGAGGGTGTCCGGAAGTGGTTTGGACACCTATCCCACAGTTTAGGCCATCCAACCCAAGCAGGTCCAGTGGATTTCTAGGAACTACACGACATAGCGTCCAACGTTTGGGATGATTCTTATATTGACAGTGAAAATCTGAGTAGTTCAGTCGTGCTTTCTCAGAAAGCCCTGCTCCAACTTTTCAGAGACGTCTGAAGTGTGAAAGAAGATCTGCCTCAACTGAGCAGATATACTCTGTATATTGGCTGATGATTTAAACAAGCTTGTAAGGATAAAAGGTGCAAAACCCTAGCTCTTAACTTCTTCTCTTCTCTTTTAAAAATGACTGACCCTGCAAGCAGTTTGAGGGAAGATGAATTTGCAAACGCTCTTTACAGCACTGAGAATTGGAGACATGCACTAACTATAAAGCTGTTAGGACACAGTGTACCCGCAACAGGTGGCTGTGTTACTTTCATGATTGAGGCATACGAGGTGTTTGGATCAGAGCTATTCTATTCTTGGGTTCAGTCCCGCCTACTGATCCACAGACTAAATTGTTCTGCACATACATTGTCGTTGAACCACCAGATGAATACATTCCATGCTAAAACATTGAAGTCCCGTTACCAGCAAAACAGAATCTGGTTTAAAGGTGCTTCCCCACACACAAAAGGTTTCATGAGAATCGGTTCACTCAGCATAGACGGAGTGATCTGGCCGGTCTTAGTGACATACACTCCACATCCCGAGATAGATACACTACCAGTGGATAAAGTATGTACAATTTTCAAAGACATAGTCAGGCTATAAAGACACATTGTCCAGTTTGTCATGCGAACATTAACAGTCCGACACCTACAATTAACCCACAGACACCAAAATCAGTCGTAGGGACAATACCTCCCAAATGGAAGAAAATTCCATTCGGGATTGCACACAAAATAGCACAGCTGGAAGCAGTGTTTCCAAATACGTATCCGCAGGAAAAACATAGGGGCAGATTTATGATAACTGGCGCATCCCCAGGGATGCGCCAGTTATCGTGCGCTGCAGCTACGCCACCCATGGTGCGCCGCATTTACAATGCGGCGCACCATGGGGCAAAATCGGCACAGATGCGTGACGCACCTGTGCCGTAAAAGTGACGCATTGCTGGAGTTGCGTCGCAAGCGCGACGCAGCTCCAGCAAGGCTCGGGGGTGCCCTATCTGACCAATGCTGCGTCAAGCCTTACGCCTGCTTCAAGCAGGCGCAGGGTTTTGACGCAGCTTTGGCCTAAAAGTGACTGAGTGAAATCTTATAGCTTTCACTCAGCCACTTTTGCGAGGCGCACCTACCCCGGAACGCCCACCCTGCGCCGGAACGCCCACAAGCGGCGCAGGGCTTTACAACGTGACGCATCTGCCTAGATGCGTTACGTTGTAAATCGGTCGTAGGGATGCGCCACGTTTACGCCACAGTTGCGTGACGCAAACGTGGCGCATTCACAACATAAATCTGCCCCAGTGAATGCTAACCATTTGCTTGCCAATGGGGATGGTTCCCTCGATCGAGGATTGTACCACTTGAAGAACAATCATTGATGCCGTATGCATCAGAAATATACGGTACATCTTCCATAGCAGTCATTCCAGGGGTATTGAAACAGATAAAGAATAAGAGTGGGGGAGGACATGCCCTGGACTTGGGGATGAAACTGATGGGTAAGTTTGCCCAAGTCTCTGCAATCATGCTGAGCAACATAAAGGGAGAGGCAGCAGCAGTGGCCATAAACAGTTGCTAAAGGGAAATAGTGAGAATTACCATAAATTATTGAAGAAACCTATACTGCATTAGGTAGAGATTATTTGGGAGCCAAAGCAGGGAAGCCACAAATGGCGGGTAGTCCTGAAAAGGGCAATTCGAAGCAAACACCTCTAAAAAGAAGTGCGATAACAAACAATCCAAAAATAACAATACAGAAAAAAATTCACGATCAAGGGATGGGTCTCCCCAATGGGAGTTCTCTGAAAAGAGGTATAACCTTAGGGATCATGATAACATTAGGAAACCTGATAAGAATCAGGACACTGTTACATGTTCCTTTCATTGCTTTTAGGGTTCAGCAAAAAACTCGGAGAGAGAGGGGCGATCAGGTCAAAAGACTGAAGATTGACCAAAGATAAAAAGGGAAACACATCGTACTTCAGATTACATTTTCAAACTGGAAGAACAACCTCAAACAAAACTTCAAATAAAAAAGAAAAAAATAGCTGACTTAAAAATTAGACATGCCCAGGTTTCTGAGGACACAGTGTTGTGCCTAGAATCATCTCCTTCCTAGTTGCTCAGCCAGAATGAGTGTGATGTCTGTGTGGAATGTTGGGGTGCTTGATGACAGAGAGAGTGGAATGTGAGTGTGCCTGGTGTGTGTGGAGAATGACAGTTGATGAGAGTGGGCTGAGCAACAACCATCTAGCTCCTGGTGGGACTCTCCAACTTTTTTACTAAGACTCCTATTGAACCTGAGATGATTTACTAATAAACCTCCTACTTGGATAAATTACCTGGCTACCTCTACATTATATCTTCTTTTACCCACAACACACAGCTTCTGAATGGGGAATGGGTCTGAAGATGCTAGACAGCGGAGCAGAAATAACAATAGCACGCCAGAGCGTGAAAAATGTTCTGGTGACAGAAGTATTAAATCAACACCGGTTATAAGAGAAAGTGCCTCACATAGACTGCATGAAATTGCACTCCAAATAGAGGGGTTGAAGGTCTCTAGTGGGAGAATTTAACCTATGGATATGGCATCCTGTAAGCAGAAAAAGAATGGCCCACTGAATTTGTGATGGATTGCCCAAAGGGGAAAACGTCATTTTGCCTGCTTTCTCCAACCTCGTTCTAGAATCTCTAGAACATTCATACGCACCTGAGTGGGCGCTAGCTCCAGCATTATACCCCAACCATATAGGGTGGGACTTTGAGTCTACTCACCATGAAATCCCATTAAAATCTACTTCAAATCCACAGAGACAGTATCCTTTTACAAATAATGCCAAAAATCAAGTAAAAAAAGTCAGAGACCAACTTGAATACCAAGGTGTGATTGAGACATGCACCTCCCCAATGAACAATCATTTGTTTCCTGACAACTCATATCGTCTAGTTTTGGAAGGTAGGGTGTTGAAATATTGATTTCAAAAATATAGTTGACATAAATATAGTTGTAAAAATATCGTTTACAAAAATATCGACACCCTATACTTAAACAGGTAAGTACATAAATATCTACTCAAAAATATCGTTATAATAAATATAGATGTAAAAAATATCGACTTTTTAAATTAATTAAAATTACATTGAATAATAAATAAATATAAGTACTATTAACAAAATACATTACATTACTTTTATTTTTTAACTATTTAAAACAAATTTACTACACTTTTTCATTATAAACTTAATAAATGTGTACATATACATATATTTAACACATTACTTTATATAACAACAATAATACATACATATAATTAAAATATACAATATATTATTAGTTAAAACATTTGAAAGCGTAGGTGTAAAAATTACTATTCCCACTCCAGAGGGTGCAACAGTAGGGAAAGCGTTGGATAGCGTAGGGGTAAAAATTACTATTCCCACTCCAGAGGGTGCAACAGTAGGGAAAGCGTTGGATAGCGTAGGGGTAAAAATTACTATTCCCACTCCAGAGGGTGCAACAGTAGGGAAAGCGTTGGATAGCGTAGGGGTAAAAATTACTATTCCCACTCCAGAGAGTGCAACAGTAGGTAAAGCGTTGGATAGCGTAGGGGTAAAAATTGCTATTCCCACTCCAGAGGGTGCAACAGTAGGGAAAGCGTTGGATAGCGTAGGGGTAAAAATTACTATTCCCACTCCAGAGGGTGCAACAGTAGGGAAAGCGTTGGATAGCGTAGGGGTAAAAATTACTATTCCCACTCCAGAGGGTGCAACAGTAGGGAAAGTGTTGGATAGCGTAGGGGTACAAATTACTATTCCCACTCCAGAGGGTGCAACAGTAGGGAAAGCATTGGATAGCGTAGGGGTAAAAATTACTATTCCCACTCCAGAAGGTGCAACAGTAGGGAAAGCGTTGGATAGTGTAGGTGTTAAAATTACCAAATATATTTTCTCATTTATAAAATAACAAATCTTTATTTTTATTTAATTAATCATTAATTACATAATTATTCAATTAAAATGTAATTAATTCACTACATTTCCACTAAAGAATTCCAGTACACACACCTAAAATTAATTAAACAATTAACATAATTAATTACATAATTATTAATCGATTAACTAATTGAAATAATTAACTATTATTTATTACACTATTTATATTCATTTAAAACATTAATTAATCTATTATTTTATTATATTTAAATTACTTCCCACCCTACTCCCCTATAAACCCACAACCCGCTACGGAACTATTAACACTAAATTCAACATAAAATACATTATTAACTAATAAAATACTACAAAAAATACTACTTTGACAACAAATACTCATTAAAAACACTGCATTACTTATAATTATTTAAAAAACGATATTTTTGTAAACTATGTTTTTGTAAACGATATTTATTACAACTATATTAATGTTATCGATATTACTTACCTGTCTGTCGATATTCTGGTCAAACTATATTTTTGTCATCGATATTTCTTCCTGTAGATATTTTTGCGGCGATATTTAGGTTAGTCGATATTTTTACGACGATATTCCCGCTCTGTACCGTTTTGGAATACAGACATTTAAACACATACACACAACATTGCATGTTAGAACACACATAGTGCTGCATTAATAAATAACATTGTATGGTAGAAATACAATACAACATTAGATATCTCAAATAGATTCTAATGCCAAAATATAGATCGAGATAGCAGATATTTGACAGCATTTCTGCCCCCTGCACTCAGCGTCAATTCCTTCCTTTGCCCCAGGGGTATAAGAACAGACTGGGGCTATTCTTGTCAAGAGTGTCAGAAATATTACAAACATTCGACGAGGAGGCAGTGTTCTTGGTAGATGACATCTATCTAATGGACAATGACTTGAACACTTGAGCAGGGTGAACAACATAATTGTGGGTTTTTTCAACTTGGGATACAGAGGTAATTTCAAGAAATCTAAAATTGCCCATCTCAATCTCCTATTTTGGGGATATGAGCTATCAAGTGAAGGTAAGAGCCTGGCACCCAACTTTTTAGGAAAGTGTGAGCTGCTCCAACCTTCAAAGAATCTAAAGGGTTTGCAATCCATTTTAGGATTTTTACATTTTGGCAGAACGTACATTCTGGATTACGCAGAAAGGGTAAAAGCTTTCTATGACTTAATCAGAGCTGATTTTACAGCACATCAGTGGACACAGGAATATACAGATAAACTATGTACCGTTCAGGCTGACATGGTAGCATCTAAACATTTGCACACACGTGTGAATTCTACCAACTTGGTGATCCGTGTGGTCCTGGGTTTATCAAGATATACATATATCACTTTCAAAGAAGGGAAGACAGTCCCATTTGCATACAAATCACATTTATACACACATGCAGAAATGTGATTTGCAGTTACAGAAAAAATACAGACAGCAGTACAGACAACTGTAGTGTGAGAAAGAGCACTAGCACAGGAGGAATGCATAATCATTGTAACCCCGGTACCAACTTTAGAAGCAGTTACCAAAGCGAGCATTGTAAATGCAAAAGCACCACATCCATGATGGATACAATGGGCTAATTTTCTCATTGCAACAGACGTAGATTACAAATATGATTCTACATTAAAAACACAAGCGTTACAAACAAGAAAACCCTCTCCTGAATGAAATCTTACCTCTAGATAAATATGAATACATCATTTACACTGATGGTTCGGCTCAGCCTGCCATTGGAAGTAAACAGCAGTATAGTACAGCATGTGCTATAGTGAAGGGTCGTATGCTGAACGGTTACTTCTATCCCAGAAATATGACTACACAATCTCTACGAGATTGTACTGTGAAGCTGGCAGAACTAAAAGCCCTGATACTAGCACTGCTCTGTACGGATCAGGACTTCCCCACACTGATAGTGTGCAATTCATTTTACTGTGTGTAGTCTTACAATGAATATCTTCATTACTGGAGCCAGAATGGGTTTTGAGTTTCCAAGGGTTGCACAATTAAACATAATTTGTTATGGGAACAAGTGGCACAGCTGAAAGCATGCCTGCCACAAGCTCAGGTTATTCACACCTTGAGTCATCAGCTTGTTGGCATATACCTAGAAGGGAATACACTGGCTGATGAAGCCGCCATGGTTACAGTGTGAACTGCTGCCATTGCTGCAATCACTTGTTCTAGCACAAGAATAGCTGTCAATGCTTTGAAAAATGGCTCTGACTTTCCAATGGCATTTCCACTCAAATATTCACAAATATTCACTCTGTGCTCAATTTCAAGAGTGGCGTATAGTGTTATACCAAACATGGATCGCAGATTAGGTCTAATTCTAGCTGCACATAAGGATCTGGGCTTAACACATGCAGGAGTCACTGCTATAATGTGATAATGTGATTACTGAAGCGGCGCGTCTGTGACCAGCTCTGTCTTAACTAACCAATGGGTATGTCCTAAAGTGCGACATCTGTCAGCAGATGAAAGGTTTCACCGAAGCATGGCCTCCACAAACACCATTACTCATTTCAGACAGACCTCTTGAATGTGTTTATTTGGATCTCTGCAGCCCCCTAAATTCAGACATGGCTTACATGTACATCTTGATGGCAGTAGATTCATGCTTTCTAAGGGTTTGGCTTCAGCACTCGGCTGATGCTCGAACTGTCATAAAGGATTTGCGAGTCTTCATTGGAAAATAAGCAATTGGCACATTACGTTCTGATAGTGGCCCTGCGTTTAGCTCACAGGCTTACAAGGAAACCATGGAAAGTACGGGCGTGGCCTTGCAATACTCCTCTCCTACCATCCTGAGGGAAATTAGGTGGTGGAGAAGAAAAACCGGGATCTAAAGGAATCCTTAACAGCAAGGGTATAAGGTGAGAGTGGTACTTCGGTCAATCACCTATATGGGGTCCAGAGGTTACTAAACAGCATGCCCGAAAGTTCCTTGGGAGGAGGTACCCGCTATGAGATCCTGTTTGGGACAAGAATGTGGGTACCTGACCTCAATTGTGCCAGCAAAGTGGCGGATGTAAACCATTTAGATTGAATGATCGCTTGGCTGTTTTACAGGAACTCAAGGTATTCCGGGCAAAGATTGGGGACTTGGTCAGAGAAAAGATCTTGGACAAGGAGGAGTTTGGGACATCATACAGAACACATGTACCTGTCCTGGCAGTTCAAGGAACAAGAACAGTACTATGTCTACCTCTTGAATTTGAATTTTGAATTTTTAAAGATTTATAGAGCGCACGTTCACTATGCAGTTTCATGGCGCTAGAGGGATTCCTGGGCAAGGGAGAATACAGAGGACTATAGACTAAAAGCCTGCTGGAACAAAAAAGTCTTAAGGGCCCTACGGAACTCCATATAGGAGGGGGAGAGTCTGATAGCCAGCAAAAAAGTAAAAAGATGTATCTCCATTGATCTGATCAAATCACACTTTGTGGTCGATTTCCAACAGCAGGCCACGTTGAATCCTGAGTAGCCGCAGATCTCCTCTTGCTATGATACAGGAAGTTCAGATGGAAAGACTAATTACGTTTCAAGACTCGTCCGCGCAAGATGTAGGAGTATCAAATAACGGAGTGCGAACTGCACCAGTTGAAGTTGAAAAACAACCAAATACAAATGGAACGCAAATGTAATTAGGCCCAATAATGACATCTACGTCAATGTGCCTTCACAAGAAGCAACTGCCAGTTCTACAAACACTGCTGAGCTACCAAAGAGAGATCAAAATGCGTCTGGTAACTACAATGACTTTTCTTCAGATCCAAGTGAACCTGAGCAAACACCACCTATTTTCTAGAAAGAAAAATTTAGACAATTCTATCTCTGGCTGAAAAAGACTTACTTTGTGTCCCCTTGGTTGCATATTTGGTTTGGATTAGGGATCCTGTTCCTGTTAATTTCGATTGGTATAGTAACTGTCTTTTTCCTACTACTGAATGGACATTATCTCCCACAACGCTCTGCAGTACAACCTGTGAGCTTGGTCTTGAAGCCTCTTACGTCATCACACCGTGAACAAAGAGACCTGTCCCTAGTGAACATTAAAGCAGTTCCAGCACTGGATGGTATGGTTTGAGATAGAGTTTCATATGATGTATTTGTTTCTACTGAACATTTGAAAATTCTACATGTATTTAAAATTTAATTGAATGATTGCATTACCCTGGGTACACTCTCTGATGATTGGGACATTGAGGCTGTAAATACTATGCTGTCAGATTTAGAATAATCTATTGCATTTTCGTAAAGGGAATTGTATGAAGATACATCTGACTAAGACAGTATGTATTGCTACCAGAATTATGATCATCACTTTTTGCACAGAGCTAGTGTCCCACAAACTGTTAACACTTACCATCAATGGGAATATCGCCCGACACCACCGAAAGGTAGTTCTGCCACATTCGCACAGACATTTGCATACTTTTCAGGGTTCAACGCATCAGACCCAATGTCATATTACTATGAGTTAATACAGATGAATGCAACTGCAAAAAATAAAATTATGCTGAGAAACACCAAGCTCATATATTCAGCACCTTTTATCTCCCAACTGTCTCTACAAGGTTTCGACTATTGGAGGGACGCGATAGACACAAAATCTATCTTGCGGTCAAAATATTGGTAGGTTCAGGGGACAGAGGCTTTATTTAGAGCTTGCCTCATACCATTACAGATTATTTTCCTGAATAGAACACTATAACAGACTACCTGCTATAGGTTTGCAAAAATAAAAGACCTGAAAACACCACGTATCTCTTTACCCACACACACCTGTTGTAGGTTTATTAAATAACCCACTGATTAGTGAGGAGATGCTGGGTGCAATAATACAGAATGGTACATACAATGTATTAGCTCCCAATTGGAAGGATGGTTGATTTGGCCCATCAATACAAATAAGTGTCAACTAAGATTCAAGGGTACCACCGGAGGGTTCAGTGTCCATAGGCCAGACTGACGCTATGTACACACAGACAACCCAGGGGTAGTGACTTCTTATAGTGTTGGGAAGTTGTGCCTAGAATGGCTTAATATCTCAACACTATTTATTACAGGTGAAATAACACTTGTCCCTTCTAGTTTACAACATGGATCTTAGGGACTTCTTGCTAGGTCCCAAGAAACCAACATGCCAAGAAGTTCCTTGGGAGGACGTACCCCATATGAGATCCTGTTTGGGACAAGAAGGTGGGTACCTGACCTCAATTGTGCCAGCAAAGTGGCATATGTAAAACCATTTGAATTGACTCATAGTTTATCTGTTTTATAGGAACTCTAGGAATTCCAGGCATTACAAAGCAATGTCCAAGTAAAATGCACCAGCACTGGGGCAGTAAAACCGATCCCGGCAAGACCTGCCTGGGTCCCAAAGATTGTGTACTTGTCAGAGAAAAGATCTTGGGCAAGAAGGAGTTTGGGCCAACCTATAGAACACCTGTACCTGTCCTGGCGGTTCGAGGAACAAGAACAGCACTTCTTCCGCCTCTTGCCGGCAAAAAAGAAAAAAGATTTGTCTCCATTGATCTGACCAAACCACACTTTGTGGCGATTGTCAACGGCAGGCCACATGGAATCCTGAGTAGATGCAGCTCTCCTCTTGCTACTATACAGGAAGCTCAGATGAAAGACTAATAAAGTTTCAAGACTCCTCCACGCAAGATGTAGGAGTATTGAATAATGGAGGCAAAGGCAACAGTTCCAGACAGCGCCTGCTATGGGAACCAGAGATTACCATCTCTGCTCACTCTACATGATACCTGAAGTTTTTGAGGAATTGCCACCTGTGGATATGATGTTCAGTGATGCTGAGTCTTCAGCACAGGATTCATAAATAATCTGGCCTCTCATGTGCTGGGAGCCGTTTGGCAACTTAAAAAAATTTACCAATTTGAATGTCGAAACTGACTTTGTTTTATTTTTCCTTCTCTACTCTAACTAAGCATAATGACTTTCAAGGTGCTCAGTGAAATAATAACCACATATATCAGTCTTTTAGATAAAATAGTTTTCTTATAGACATTGTTTATCAGCTTTTAAAATAAATAACCATGGGCAATGAACTCCGTTGTGAGTCAGCTAATAAAGTGCACCCACAAATGCTTTGATAAAACAACTTTACATGCTAAAAAACATATAATCAATACACAAAAGTGAACTTTGAAAATGAAAATGATTAGGCAATGAGAGAGGTGATTTTGTGGTCCCCCCTAACCTATGGGGAGGACCAAGCAGATGCCTTGAACCCAAAGAGCATATCATACTGAATGATTCAGTTGTGGTCCCATCCTCTTAGGACCACCCCAAGTTTAGTTATGGGCAAACATACAATCCCAACCAAAGGCCCTGAAAGCATTATGGGACGAGATTAGCAGTGGGCAGTGAATATTATAGTATTCAATATCAAAACATTCCTCAATGGGCAGCAGCTCTCGGGCTGAGCTGAGAGCTAATACTATAAATGCTACAAAGAGCTGCATTTCAACTAGTCGTTGCTAGGTGTCCCTCAAGTCAAATGCTTTAGCTTTTGCATTTGACTCATGAGGGGCACCTAGTAATGACTAGTGGAACTGCAGTTTCATGAAAGTGTTTCAATGCTTTTGCATTTGACTCATGAGGGACACCTAGTAATGACTAGTGGAACTGCAGCTTGATGTAATAATTTCAATTCTTTTGCATTTAACTCATGAGGGACACCTAGTAAAGACTAGTTGAACTGCAGCTCTTTGTAGAAATATTTTGATTTTGGACACTATACTATTCACTGCCCACTGCTAATCTTGTCCGATAATGCTTTGCAGGGCCTTTGGTTGGGATTGTATTTTTGCCCATAACTGTGCTTGGGGTGGTCCTAAGAGGATGGGACCACCACTGAATTGTTCAGCAAGATGTGCTCTTTGTTTTCAAGGTATCTGCTTGGACCTCTCCCTAGGTTAGGGAGGATCCCAAAATCATCACCTCTCTCACTGCTTGCTAAATTTTCATTTTTAACTTTTGTGAAATGACTATATGCATTTTAGTTTGTAAAGACAGAGATACTTGTTATTTTACCAAAAGTATATGAGTTCTCTGTTTTATTAATTGGGAGTCAGGGGGAGTGAAGTTGCGGATTTCATGGAGTTTTTGTTCAACTTTGTGGAATTCCCCGTAGTAGTACTCCGCCAACTACACGCCAACCCTTAAAAATAAATTGCTTTTTAGGATCTTAGTCATAAACGATTTTTATACTTTTTATGGCATTAGCTTTATTATTATTTAGTTGACCTTGCTGACCTTTTGATGAGGATTGGATGTCATGTCCTTTAGGCTAGTCCTGTCTTATATTCCCCTTTTGACATACATTGTCGCATCCATACAACGATAATTGTTCCGAACAGGTGACCTTTTACCTAGTAGCTGGCTCCTGTCTCTACGACACCAGGCTCTTAGTATTCTATCATAATCTCTGTACCTGCCATTTATAAACAAGCCTTCAGGAAACGCATATTTATTCTGTATAAGGGTCACTACTGTTTTCATCCTTGGCCAACAACCAGCTGTGCATGATCACATTTGTTTGGAAAAACATTTATGATTGTTTTCAAAACAGTTTTGACTGTTTTCAAAACACATCGATTTGAGTGGAAAACCCTGAAGTAACCACTCTAGTATATAAGACCCATATTTCCCATGCAAATTAGTGGAGAATTCCTTCCAAGCTGACACTGGGTCCCACATGCTGAATATTCGACACACAGTGGTCTGACATCCCTTGTGGGATGTCATCTTCTAAGCGGAGATGGGGTCTTCTCAACCATCAGGTGAGGGGGACGGTTCTTCCCTAGGGAATTCTTGCCTACGTACACACAGACAAGCTACAACTGCATATCTAGGCTGGGTACATTTAGGTAAAATACTTAGGGCACGCATTTTAGGAATATGCAAATTCGACTGTTTTTATATGAACTGCTTATGTTCATCTTGTTAGCACTATGGTAGAAATGTATCTAATATTTACTATATTAGTACTTGCAATTTCTTTCGTATGCTTCTTTCTCATGATTGTCACAGCAAATATGTTTCATACAAGATTGATGCTGGACCAATGAATACTTATTGAAACATTCTAATCGCCATCCTGTGTATTCTCTGAGAATAAGCAAGCATGAGTGCCCGAGCGAAAAGTACTGTACGGTTTTCCACGATCCCTGAGGAATCAGGGTGTCATGTTCAGTAGTTTCCAGAAACTACCTACACCACTGTAAGAAACAGGGGGGGGTGGTAGTGGCACTGTGAAGCTAACTGGACTAACGGCTAACATATTCTGTGGGGTTGTCCGGAAGTGGTTTGGGCACCAAGCCATCAGTTTAGGTCATCTAAAACGCGCAGGTCCGGGGGATTCCTAGGAACTACACTACATGCTCACTGAAGGTTCCCAAGGGAAAGAGGAATGGAACAAAAAAAACACTGGCTACATTCTTTTTTGCCCTTTGCTTATGTAATCAAGGTGCAACCTGGGACCAATGCCTTTCCAAACAGGTATTCTGATTCTGAATGCACACAAAAACTGGCCAGACGCACCTGGAGTCGCACCCCCAAACTCGTAATCAGGCCCTTAGTGTGTCTAAGTCTGATGTCTGTACCTGGTATAATTGTCTTAGTAACATAGTGACTGACTGGGCTCTCTTTTTTCCCTTTTTCTTTCAGCAATAAGCTTAAAAGATATCCATGGCTGGCGGCAGCTAGAGATATCAAGAGAATGTCTGTACTTCAGGTAAGTCTTATCCTGAGTGCTGTTGTTGAACTGAGCAAAGAGCACTAAGGGTGCGTCAAATCTTGACTGCCTCCTTAATGCACTGCAGTTAGGGTGTGTCTTATAAACCCACTGGATCAAAGATACAATGTGAACACAAAGGACCCTGTTAGATTCACTGATAAGATATGAGAGGTAAATAGTTGATTGCAGAGGGTCCTTACAGGTCTTCTTGCCTCTGCAATGAATGAAGAAAAACAAGATTCCAAGTTCAAGTTGCTGCTCACAAAAGTTGAAGTATGTGATAACTCACACAACAGTGGCTCTGGGTAAGTGCCCGCATGATCCCACCTTTTTTTTTTATATACAAATGGCTCTGGGGATGGGATCCCTGAGGCCTCAATGACGGTCGGAGAGGGGAGAGTGCCTCCATATTAAAAGTGTTTTGCTGCTCCCCGTAGGTCCTAGCCCAAACCAGATGGGTATTTTTCAAGTACGGAAGCTCACAACTTTTCATAATTGTGCCACAGATTTGTGTTTAGGCCCTTGTGGGCCTTGGGGATGCAAATTAAGTAAATCATAAAGAAACATGAAATCATGATATTCACTGAAAAACTTTTAAAAGTTAACAGTCAGTCATGGCTTTAGGTCAAACATGTCACATTTCTGAAATCTGCTAGTAATGGTTAGCAACGCAGCCACAGCCTGCCATGCCACCAGACTGTTATCTTACCTTTGTCAAACATTTTTTTCGAGTCTGGCATATGTCGCACACCCTATGATGGGTGTTGTGTGGGTTGCTCAGCTTAACTGGTGAATTTTATAATTTAATTTCTTTGGGGGTGTCTAAGCCAGAAGTCACTTTCTACTCTGATTTTTTCAATGAGTATCTACATATATATATATATATATATATATATATATATATATATATATATATATATATATATATATATATATATATATATATATATATATATATGCCACGAAAGTTCCAAAAATTAATAGAACTGGAGAGACACAGCGGGGATTCCAGGTGAGGACTTTAATTCAATAAAGCATTGGCATGACGCGTTTCAACATAATGTCTTCCTCAGATGCCTGCTTCGATGTAGCTTTTCACGCCAGGGCACTTTAGATACCTCCCCTCGTTTCGTCATCAGTGGACAATCCAGGTGCACCGGTTTAGGTTAGTAAAGCCCCCTGTAGCTGCGTCGGCAAACTACAGTACCCAGAATGCTCCTCTCACAGCAAACTGGGAACGTGACCTAGACCCGGTGCAAGTGTCCTTCATTGGGTTCCTGGATTCAATTAGAAAAACGGGGTTATTGTGCTCTGGAAAGCGCAATCCCTGAAGAAAAGTTTCTCACCTCTGGCCCCCAGTACGCCTCACCCGTAACAGTCCTTTTCCCTTCGAGCCTGGATTTAACAAGAACAGTGTCCTGAAACTCCTCCGTGCAGTCACGGACTGTGATGCACAGCAGCTACTACTGGAAAGGGATACGGTGGGTTGGAGGTTCCAATACCTTGGATGCGAACCAGATGCCGAAGCTGTCCCTGTGACTCCTTCCACTTTGCGAGGCGGGTCTCTTCCTAGCGCGCCCAGGACACAGCACGCACTTTATGCCATGAAAGTTCCAAAAATTAATAGAACTGGAGAGACACAGCGGGGATTCCAGGTGAGGACTTTAATTCAATAAAGCATTGGCATGACGCGTTTCAACATAATGTCTTCCTCAGATACCTGCTTCGATGTAGCTTTTCACGCCAGGGCACTTTAGATACCTCCCCTCGTTTCGTCATCAGTGGACAATCCAGGTGCACCGGTTTAGGTTAGTAAAGCCCCCTGTAGCTGCGTCGGCAAACTACAGTACCCAGAATGCTCCTCTCACAGCAAACTGGGAACGTGACCTAGACCCGGTGCAAGTGTCCTTCATTGGGTTCCTGGATTCAATTAGAAAAACAGGGTTATTGTGCTCTGGAAAGCGCAATCCCTGAAGAAAAGTTTCTCACCTCTGGCCCCCAGTACGCCTCACCTGTAACAGTCCTTTTCCCTTCGAGCCTGGATTTAACAAGAACAGTGTCCTGAAACTCCTCCGTGCAGTCACGGACTGTGATGCACAGCAGCTACTACTGGAAAGGTATATATATATAAACCTTTGAATCCTTCTGCCTCCTCTTCTCTCAGCAAGAAAGTCACGGCACTGCAGCACATAAGTTTCAATTAATTTATTTTACAACACCATGTGCAAAAAGAGCAAATCACAGGACTGCCTACGCGTTTCGGCTACAACTAGCCTTCAACTGGACCATAGAGTCCTTAGGCGTCTAGATAGGTTTTAAAGTGTTTACGTGCAAGTATCCTTTTCTCTTTCTTTTAAAAAACACTAGACAGGTAACCTCTTTCTCAATATGTGGGCTGAATTCGCCACCATTTTTTTCATTATTTTTGTAATTCTGCATTAAAAGTAAAGTACTATTGGATGTACGGAATGCTTTCGGCATTTCGTTTGCGTTTTTTACATGTAAAGTACATTAAATCAAAAAAGTAATGCAAAAATTATTACAAAAATTATTGTATACATACAGATACAAAGACACGCGATCATCCCATGAAAATCAATCTGTTGTCCGTGTTTGTTTCCGTTCTCTTCTATGCAATTGATGTTTAAGATTTAAAAGGTGCATATTTCATTGAAGGGTAATTATTCGTTTAACATAAGTCCTCCAGTTTTAGGAGAAAAAGATGAATGTAAAGTACATATCCAAATATTACTGAGACTATCAGGTTCCTAAGTACTCGTGGACTATTCACAAACTACCCCTCTTTATATTTTTTGGTCACTATTCTGTATAACATGTGTACATATATCTCATGTAGGAAACACTTACTTTAAAGAATTCATCTATTTATCTCAATTGTTCTCTCATAGTTCTCCCCCCTCATATATGCCATCCAGGTACTGATCAAGATTCAATTCCCTAAGTTGTCCTTGTTTTCAGGGACCAGTGCCCAAATATATCTTAACTTTGCTTGTACATACATGGGCTCTGAATTCAAGGGTCCTGTGACATGGATATACATGAAAAACGAGAAAGAAAACATTTCTTCTAATGATGATTCAAAATTATATTTTCCTATTCTGAGTTTATATGTCAACTATACAAGAAAAAAATCAGTTCATATTTACACCCTATTTACAACTATTTATACCTCGCAAGGAAAGGTCTCCTAGTTATTTACTGATGTTACATGGTTCTAACTCATACTAATATTTACAAATGTACATACAGTTCTGTGTCCAGATTATGTCCATGTGGGTTCTCTGTCCCCATTGCCAAGATATATATATATATATATTACCTACTGGCGGTCGCCAGTAGGTATATATAGTTAGGATTTTTTCTCTATGGGATTTTTGAAAATTCTATGTCTAATAACTTTGGCGTTTGTGGACGGAATTGGCTGAAATTTTCAGGAAAATGGAACATTTTGTTTCTGAGCAGCCCCTGACAATTTGGGGGGGTTTCATCAAGGGGGGGCCGAGAAAAAAGGGGGGTCCCAAAACGCGTTTTTCCCATGTTAATTTCCATAGGGCGGTTGGCCTCACTTTTAGCTCGAACGGCTGAATGGATTTGCACGAAACTTGGCAAAATTGTAGGGACTGTTAGCCCGATGTGCCTTTGCTAGGTCTCAATATATGTGCTCCAGTGGATTTTGAGTAATTTAGGTTCAAAAAAAGATATATATCTGGGCGGAGCCTAACCACACATCTGATCTGATTGGTTGTCAGCACTTCATCCAAGAAGTGTTGGCAGCCATCTTGGGACCAATATACATGATAGCACCTCATTAAAAAGCATTGTAGTTAATAGAGGGTTTTAGGACTTTAGTTACATTATAAATCATTTGTTGATGGTACCATACTCGTTTTAGGAATTGTGGTGGGTTCTAAGGTGATTTTACCATGTGAAAAAACCTTCTGCTGTGATATCATGAATATTGTTTGAAAGAAAACTAATATCTCATGATTTTCCCACAGTGGTTTGGAAGGGGATCTATAAGCTAAACTGAAAGCATATTTTCTGTAAATTCACATTATCTTTCTCAGTCATGTGAAAATGAAGTCTGACATTCTCAGTAAAACATGTACATCCAACAAGGACAGAGACTGTCAGTTGATTCCTTTGTGTTCTACTGCAGCCTCCTAGAGTGTTCTAAAGAACAACTAGAGCGCTAACAGTCCTACTTATTACAAAGGTATGGCACACCTGAAGCCATCTTGATTGGAATAAAGTGGTAACTCTTAAAACATTTAATTTAAAAAGAAACAACATGAGGGGGTATATTTTGCCATAGAAAGTATGATTAGTGCTGCAGAATGAAAAATTAGGGCACATTTTGAGTGACTTCTCAAATCCTTTTCTATTTCATTAAAACATTCTGACATGCAGTCTCCCAAAATGGCCACCAGAGACAAAAGAGCCCAAATGTAGCCCAAATATCACCCAGATGTAGCCCAAGTATAGCCCAATGACAGAATGTCCCAGAGTGTTCTAAAGAACAACTAGAGGGCTAACAGTCCTACTTATTACAAAGGTATGGCACACCTGAAGCCATCTTGATTGGAATAAAGTGGTAACTCTTAAAACATTTAATTTAAAAAGAAACATGAGGGGGTATATTTTGCCATAGAAAGTATGATTAGTGCTGCAGAATGAAAAATTAGGGCACATTTTGAGTGACTTCTCAAATCCTTTTCTATTTCATTAAAACATTCTGACATGCAGTCTCCCAAAATGGCCACCAGAGACAAAAGAGCCCAAATTTAGCCCAAATATCACCCAGATGTAGCCCAAGTATAGCCCAATGACAGAATGTCCCAGAGTGTTCTAAAGAACAACTAGAGCGCCAACAGTCCTACTTATTACAAAGGTATAGCACACCTGGAGCCATCGTGATGGGAATAAAGTGGTAACTCTTAAAACATTTAATTTAAAAAGGAACAAAATGAGGGGGTATATTATGCAATAGAAGGTATTATTAGTGCTGCAGAAAGAAAAATTAGGGCACATTTTGAGTGACTTTTCAAATCCTCTTCTATTTCATTAAAAAATTCTGACATGCAGTCTCCCAAAATGGCCACCAGAGACAAAAGAGCCCAAATGTAGCCCAAATATCACCCAGATGTAGCCCAAGTATAGCCCAATGACAGAATGTCCCAGAGTGTTCTAAAGAACAACTAGAGCGCTAACAGTCCTACTTATTACAAAGGTATGGCACACCTGAAGCCATCTTGATTGGAATAAAGTGGTAACTCTTAAAACATTTAATTTAAAAAGGAACAAAATGAGGGGGTTCATTTTGCCATAGAAAGTATGATTAGTGCTTCAGAAAGAAAAATTAGGGATCATTTTGAGTGACTTCTCAAATCCTCTTCTATTTCATTAAAAAAATTCTGACATGCAGACTGAAACATGCACTTTGAATACCAGCAGCAGACGTCCCTGGTGAGCAGTAGCTTTACTATAGTGATCTAATGTGCAACTAGAGTGCTAACATTCAGAATTTATGGCAAATGTGTGACACATCTGAATGCCTTCTTGATGGAACCAAAGTAAACAAGCATTGAAAATGCAATAGATCTCGCCCTCGTTTAAGTTAAAGCCATTCTGTTTGTAATGAGGTGGCTTTTTAGCTTTGCTTTTATTAGTGTTTTTTCAACTTTCATGTAAATAACATGCATCTGTATGCATATAAGTATATGTATGCATGCATTTATGTTTGTATTTATATAGATATACAGATGATATATGTTTATATATGTATGTATATATATATATTCACTGAAAAAACCATAGGTTATAGACCATATATAGTTAGGAATTAGCATTTACAAAACCTTGAAAATTCACTGAATAAACCATAGGTTATAGACCATATATAGTTAGGAATTAGCATTTACAAAACCTTGAAAATTCACTGAAAAAACCATAGGTTATAGACCATATATAGTTAGGAATTCGCATTTACAAAACCTTATTTTACTCACACAAAACCATTGAAATTCCATATATAGTTAGTTGCACTAACTATATATCGCGCACCCGCAATCCACTGCTGATGATGTCACATATTACATCATTCATGACATGGTCAGTGACATCACTGATGACATCACTGATGACATCTCAAATGACATCACTGATGACATCACTGATGACAACATCCAGTGACTGTATGTTTCTGTAAAGTTAAAATATGTCTTACATATTGAAGAATGAGTGGATGTCTAAGTGTCTGGATGAAGGATTTAGTAGGTGCATGACTGACTGTATGAGTGAGTGATTAAATGTGTCTCACTGAGTGCATGGGTTAGTGACTAAACTGTCTTAATTTGTGCATCATTATGTCTGTTGTTCTGTAAACTGTTGCATGTGTTGATAAGTAGCTATATGAGTAACTATATGGGTTATTGATTGGTTGCCCAAGTATTTGTATGGGAGACTGAGTGTGTGTGTGTGGGTGGCTGGGAGGTGTATGACTCTGTGCATAGATGTGTGAGCAGTTGATTCACTAGATGTATGGTTTCAAAAGTGCATGTGGAAACAGCTGTATGGGCGGTTGACTGTGTGCATGAGTGTATTGGTGAGTGAATGGATATCTCAGTGCTACATGTCAAAGTAAGTACATATGTAAAACACAGTACATGTGAGAGTTGACATATATAAATAACTGTGCATAAGAGCCAGTGAATGTGTGAGTGGCTGTATGGATCATTGTGAACTTGTATCAGGGATTGTATAAGAGAGTAAATATGTGTTAGTATATGTTTGAATAAGTAAAGTTTGTATAACTGTATAGTTGAGGAAATGGAGGTGTGATTGATTCTTTGCATGACTGACTAGGTGTGTGAGTAACTCCATGGATGAGTGACAGTCTGTGAGTGTCTGTTTACACTGATTGTATCTAAGGTTATATTAGAGTCTGAAGAGGTTCATCGTATTATCACATGAATGATATCATCAGTGATGTGATCAGTAATGTCAAATGAGATGTCATCAGTGATGTCATCAGTGATGTCATTTGAGATGTCATCAGTGATGTCATTTGAGATGTCATCAGTGATGTCATCAGTGATGTCACTGACCATGTCATGAATGATGTAATATGTGACATCATCAGCAGTGGATTGCGGGTGCGCGATATATAGTTAGTGCAACTAACTATATATGGAATTTCAATGGTTTTGTGTGAGTAAAATAAGGTTTTGTAAATGCGAATTCCTAACTATATATGGTCTATAACCTATGGTTTTTTCAGTGAATATATATATATATATATATATATATATATATATATATATATATATATATATATATATATATATATATATATATATATTCACAGAAAAAAACCATAGGTTTCAGGCCTTATATAGTTAGGAATTAACATATAAAAAACCATGGAACTGTAGTACCAATGACAAATTTGAGAAAGAAAAAGTAATCATGAGTGAAAGGTTTCTTACACGAGGCTATAGCCTTAAAAATATCAAGAAGGCCATCACGAAAGTTGATTCCCTCGATCGTAGAGATCTTTTATTTCCCAAAGTCGTTGATTCTCAAAGTAAACCCAAAGAGACTATAAGATTTATAACGACTTATAGTACACAAGCATGGGAAGTAAGAAAGAGCCTCAAGAAATTTTGGGAGGTCCTCAAAACTGACGATGACCTAAATAAATACATTGGTGATCACCCGTCTCTAACCTTCCGCAAACCGAAATCACTACGTGATTATCTTTGCAACAACATGATTCAAACTCCTAAAAAAAGTAATGCAATAAAAGGTTTCTTTACTTGCAACCAATGCAAGGCCTGCAAGTTTAGTACTAGTATAAAATCCCTCAAATTTAATAACAATGAGGATCCATGGATCATACAAAAACATCTCAGTTGTAATACTGAATTTGCCATTTACACCTTGAAATGCCCATGTTCAAAATATTATATTGGCAGCACTATCCACAAAGGTAAGAAACGTGTGCTTGAACATTTTAGGGCCATTACTAAAAATGATAAATCTTACCCAGTGGCTCGCCACTTTCAAGAACACCACAAGAGCAATGCCAACTTAGTAAAATTTGCTGTGATTGACTGCATCCCTCCAAATGTGCGAGGAGGGAATAGAGTGTTGGAGCTCAGGAAATTAGAGTCCAAATTCATTGTGAGATTTAATACCAGGTGCCCCATGGGTTAAATATGGACGAAGAATTATCTGTACATCTTCATGATGACTAAAATATCTAGTTAACCATTGCATGTTACTTGCTGCTTACCCTTTCTGATTGCTGTTTTTAGAATTTGTGTGTTTTTACTTTACAACCACTAATTATAGGCTGTAGAGTTTTTAATAGACCTTTGTCTTTATTGTCTTATCTGTTGCAGGTACAGTAACTTACCTTGGACTCCATCTATGATCAAGAATACAATAGCCCACTAGGGCATGATATGCTTTTGGTTCCAATCTGCTACGATGAATTGTACATAATATGATTATGCCTACAGGGAAATACCATTGTGTTGTGTTATACAGACTATGCCCACTGGGGCAATACAGTTATGTTTTCTTATTTAGTATTTGATGTTGGGTGAGAATCTTGTATACCCAACAAACATGTAGGGTGGTGACATTTATCAGTACCCTTATTGAGAGGTTCCATTTTTTCACTTATAGTAAAGCTAGGACACTGGCATATGAGTATCCCACCTCTCTGATTGGAGTCTATCACTTGTTTACCATTTCATTTGACTTAACCTCCAAGCATCATCTCATGTATATAGCAGAGGGACCACATTTTGTATGTTCTCATTAATGCAATTGAATGTGGCGTAGTCATGCTCTCGCCTACATGCTGGCATTTAAACCTAAGCATTAAAATTTTCGAATCTAACATTACCGCCCAATTGGCACAATGCATTTGTCTTGTATGACTAGTTTTGGGATGGCCGGTTTGAGCCTTTAGCCCGTGTATTTCATTTAATTTTGAAATATGTAGTACCATATCGGTCTGAGGCTTTTATTTAGTCAGTGCTGGGTTCGACCACACTTTTAGAACATAGTATGCTCACAATACTGTTTTATGTTCTTATTAATGAATTTTTCGTGGCACAGTTTATGAATGTTCTTGCTATCATGCTGGTACGGAACACTTAGCAGTGAAAATTTCCAAATCTTACATTGCCGCCCAAATAGCTCAATGCATTAATCATGTCCAATTATCTTTTGGGATGGTCGGTTCGAACCCCATGCCCGTGTATTTTACTTTTGATTTTGAACAAGGGGTATTAAGTGCCAATTGGATTTATAAATTGTGAATAGTAATTACTTTTGTATTCTTGATCAAAATGAACTACTAATATGAACTGGAGTGATGTATTGCATGTAAAACCACAGAAAAGACGCTATAAGTCGAAGTATATTGTTTATTTTCATTATCACGTGTCTTTTTACTTTACTTTATTAACACTTTTGAAATGCACATTTCTTGCCCGTGAGGAAGGAGTGTTTTACTCCGAAACGCGTAGGTCCTTGTGATTCGCAATAAACTGCACTTCTGAATCGTGGCCACGGCTCCTGTGTGGTTTCTTCCCGGGACTGGAGGAGGGAACCTTCTGGTGAAAATCGTGCTAATATACGGGGGTGGCTACCCCTGCCGTGTGCCCGCCGAACAAGAGGCTTGGGGAATAGCCACAACTGTGTGTTTATATATAGATCGCGTCCCTCGCGGCTTGCGCATTTTTATTGTTCCTACCCTGAATAAACCAAAACCAGAAGTGTTGAAAGCATGGCGAGAGAACACCAACGCCTGCTCTAAAACAATGATGCAGATTTTGGTTAAAAATGCTTGGGAAGAACATGAAGAACTATTAAAAGAAATACAAATACTTCTAGACGAACTAACAACTGAAAAAGATCAAATAGAGGTATCAAAAACTCTAAAGAATGTGGATGAAAAAATACAGAAATTTGAAAAAGACCTGATTGCAAGGAAACAACGCAAATTTGAACGCGATGAGCGCGATTATAAACTAGGAAGAATCTTGACATTCGCAAAAAAATTTGACAAAGCACGCTCTTCCCTACTTAGGGACAAGGCACTTGGAATGGCGGATAAAGATCGGTGGCAATCTGGAACCAGCCTGAGTTCTGAAGCAAGTTTAACTGATGTTAATACACAAGAGAACTTAGAGGTAACGTTTTTTTCCGACGAACTGCGTCTCGTGACAGAGGCCAACGAACAATCCATAAGGGGAAGAACCCGATATCAAGGCCGAGGAGGCAAGGTAAAAGCAAGAAACGGCGGCAACGACGCAACAAACTCAGGAACTACTGGAGTGGGAAGCAAAAGCCAGACACAGAAGGCCAAATAATGGATGTACAGACTCCAGAGCTAACGGTAATGAACCTATCTAATAGACTCTTAACTGATGATGAAGAAAAAGTCCTTAAACTTGGCTTAACATTCTGTCCTCCTGACCTCTATTTTGATTACACACAGACACGCATTGATATGTATATGTTTGTGAGGAAACTTAAACTACACAAAATACACTCACATAAGAAAGCTAGTTCAGAACTGCCTAGTGTTACCACTGATACTGTCAACCTAAACAATGATTTGCAAAATGTCCTAGTTTGCCTGCATGAGGAAGGTATGGTAGATCTGACGCAATCTCAGGTCGCTACCACTCAAGAGGGTATTAATACTATCTCTACACTTGATGATCTACCCACCAACATAGAAACAAATGCTTGCACTGTAACCACGCCATTCAGACCCAAGTCTAGATACAGACCCCAGTTACCTAGAGATAACATAGATCTATTTCATGATCTAGTCAACAATGACATGTTGAAACTATTAAATCGACCCCAGGGAAGACAGAACATGACACCAGGGATGAGGATGGCACTTAATCAGCTGAAAAATGACGATTCAATCGTCATCAAACCTTCAGATAAGGGAGGGAACGTAGTTTTGTGGGACAAGAAACTGTACATAAATGAGGCTATGAGACAATTGTCTGACACTACATGCTATACCAGGGTAGATCACTCCTATCTGAGTAAACTACTAAACAGGGTACATCAGAATATCCGTGAGTGGGAGAAGAAGAAATTATTGAGTTGGGATGAAACTAAATTTCTCATTAATGAGAATCCCACCACCCCGACATTTTATTTGCTACCCAAGGTGCATAAAAATCAGACGCAACCCCCGGGAAGGCCAATTGTATCCTCCATAAACAGCCTCCTAGAAAATGTCTCACACTATGTTGATCACTTTCTGAAAAACTATGTCAAAGACCTAACCTCACATCTAGAAGACACCAAGGACTTTCTACAGAAAGTTGAAAATATCAATTGGGAGTCACATTTTTGGCTAGTATGTCTAGATGTAGAAAGTTTATACACCTCAATTCGACATAGGGATGGCCTGAAGGCTTGTGAATATTTTTTGAAAACTAGAAGCAGACATTTGGAAGCCCACTCCAAAATGCTACTTCAAATGATCGAGCTGTGACTCGATGAAAATGTCTTCCTGTTCAATGGGTCTCTATATAAACAAATCCAGGGGACTTCTATGGGCACCTGCTTTGGCCCCAGCTATGCCAACCTCCTGGTAGGCTGGCGGGAGGAGCAGGTGCTCAGGAGCGATGACCTGGAACATTGGACCAAATGCGTGAATGTCTGGCTCCGCTATATAGATGATGTCTTTTTTGTGTGGGAGGGGAGTGAGAATGACCTATTTGGATTTGTAGATGCACTTAATCTGAACAACTTAAACCTAAGATTTGCTATGCAACATAGCCAGCAAACAATCGACTTCCTTGACATTAAACTTAATGTCAAGAATAACACGATTGAAACTGAGATCTTCAGAAAAGCAACAGCAGGGAACTCTGCTCCACTCCAATAGCTGCCACCCCCCCCAGCTTCAGGTGGGCAATCCCTTTTGGCGAGTTTTTACGCGCCAAGAGAAATTGCAGCACTGAAGAAACATACCAAAAACACAAGAAAATGATGCATGAAAGGTTCAAAGTGAGAGGTTACCACGCTAACATGTTGAAAAAAGGAGAAGACAGAGTAGCCCTCATTGAAAGGAAGGAAGCATTATTTAAAGACTCTAGAGCCAGCCTCCAAAATCCAAAAGCTCCCATAAGACTGATAACTACTTACAATACCCAGTCTTCAGCTTTCAGCCAGATAGTAAGAAGGAGGTGGGATATCCTTTTACAGGACAAAGTGTTAAAAGAAAGATTAGATCCACACCCCTCCATCACATACAGAAAAGGGAAATCCATCAAAGATCTAATAGTGCAGAGTCACTTAGACAAGAAAAAAATTTGGCTGGCAGCAAAAGGTGGGTTTTTCAAATGTGGAAAATGCAAGGCCTGTAGCCATAGCACCAATGTAAGGGAGGTTGAACTAAAAAGAATAAAGAGAAAATGGAGAATCACTAAAAACATCCAATGTACCACTGATCATGTCATCTACGTTGTAACCTGCCCTTGCGGCAAATGGTACATAGGTTCAACCACCTTCCCAGTAGAAAAGCGAATCTTAGAGCATTGGCGTGCTATTACAAACAAAGATTTTGCATACAGTACGGCCAAACACTTCCACCAGCATCATGATGGAGATTGGACCAAAGCGAAATTTTTCGCACTGGACTCAATCCCCAAACATATCAGAGGAGGGGACCGTTTGACAGCTTTGCGCAGAGCTGAGTCCAAATTCATACTACAAGCAGGGTGTATCTTTCCTTTTGGGATGAACATTGATGAGGAGATGTATGTACACCTGTAAACTGTTGATCTGCAAGCTTCCCTAACCCCCCTTCACAGATACTCCGATTTCATGACATATATCTCCAATATGTCTTTTAATTAATATGATTTAGATTTTAATAATGTTTGGTTAACTAATGTTTACAGTTAATTCTATTATTTTGTGGAAAAGACAGGTTTATATGCTGAAGGAGCAGGATAATGTGGAGAAGGCTATTATGTCCTAGGAATCAAAATGTACAATGTTTTCAATTGAACTAATGTACCCTTTTTTCATTTTCTTTCTTTCCCTAGAGTGCTAGACCTCGTCTTGATAAGAAGCAACAAACCACTGATAGAGAATATTGTTATGAGCACCACTGCTTCACATGAAATCACTAAGTACGATTATGAGCACGGGATAGATCAATTTGGGAAAATATTCATGAATAGTTCAATTCACTGCCTCCTTTTATTGACTAGACACAGACTATAGCCATTTATTACCATGTCTAGACGCATAAGTTTGAGACTGACATATATGAAGTTATGATACAACGGGTACTATACCCAAGTGACTTAACCCCTCTAGATATAGTTTTACTCCTTTCTCAAATCTCAGATATAACGCTTATATCTCTATCATTTCCTCCCTTTTTCCTAGCCTGTCTCCTCATTTGAAACACAAGGGTACTATACCTAAATGCGCTATGTGTGACAATTTATTTGAACTTAAAAATAAAATTATCACGTAACAATGATTTAAAACCAAACAATTAGGGGAAGTGCATTATTATAACTCTCAACAGTGATTATTTTGTTGTGAATAATGCATGTTTTCTAAAAGTCTCTGTGTGATGTTTGTAAACACGGAAAACTTTCTTCCCTTTTTATGATTTCTGTCACTATTTAAATGAGCATAAAAAAAATGGTGGTCATGTGACCAAGAGCCCGTGAGCTCGAAACGCGTCGTTTGTTTATGCCCGAATAAACAACTTTCCAGTACCTGATGGTGTGGCTTGTCATCCTTTTCCTGATTGAGAGGAGCCCGTGGATATATATATATATATATATATAGATATATATTACCTACTGGCGGTCGCCAGTAGGTATATATAGTTAGGATTTTTTCTCTATGGAACTTTTGAAAATTCTATGTCTAATAACTTTGGCGTTTGTGGACGGAATCGGCTGAAATTTTCAGGAAAATGGCACATTTTGTTTCTGAGCAGCACCTGAAAATTTGGGGGGGTTTCGTCAAGGGGGGGCCGAGAAAAAAGGGGGGTCCCAAAACGCATTTTTAACATTGAGTTTTCCATAGGGCGTTTGGCCTCACTTTTAGCTCGAACGGCTGAATGGATTTGCACGAAACTTGGCAAAATTGTAGTGACTGTTAGCCCGATGTGCCTTTGCTGGGTCTCAATATATGTGCTCCAGTGGATTTTGAGAAATTAACGTTTTAAAAAACAGATATATCTGTGACAGTGTCCAGGATAGCGCTCCGGTTCGCGAACTTTTCGCGTAACGGAACTTTGCGAAGCGAAGCTGATTGGCTCTCCGGTGTCTGTCAACATTCTAAACAGTCCGGAGCGGCCGCCATCTTGTCTCTCGGTAGGATCGAGAGACAAGAGGAGGAGAAAAACGAAGGGGGAATTTAATGAAAGGGGGCAAGGTAGACCCTTCTTGACCCTCTAGGAATGATGTTGGGGTTATTATAGGGTCCCGTGGGGCAAATAAAATTTTTTTGATTTTTTGCGGTAGAAGCGCTTTCCGGTTCGCGAACCGGGTAGCGAACCGGTAGCGAAACGGGAATTCGCCATTTTGTGTTTCGTTTTAATTAAATTACAAGATGGAGGAAAAACAATGTGAGAAATGGGTATAAGGGGGTACGGGAGACGTATCCTGACCCCCTATGTTTTCTGAGGGTGGCTGAGGATGCTCATATATGTTGATACTTGTCTTCTAGCGGCTGCGCGTGAGCGTTTTTTTTTTGCTGCGTGACGTCTGTTATCGTTCGATTTGAAGGAAATCAGGAAGTGTTGACCGCCATTTTGACACTGCGAGTAAATATATTGTTAAAAATAATTGTTATAAATGAATCCGTATTGATAAACATTGTCTGCGCCATCTTGCTTTTTTTCCAATGCCACACTTTTGTCGTGCACGGCAGCCATTTTAGATGCCTTGACCAGACCCACTCTCTGCACGCCGCCGATCGTGACGTCTGTTAACGTTCGATTCGAAGGAAATCAGGAAGTGTTGACCGCCATTTTGACACTGCGAGTAAATATATTGTTAAAAATAATTGTTATAAATTAATCCGTATTGATAAACATTGTCTGCGCCATCTTGCTTTTTTTCCAATGCCACACTTTTGTCGTGCACGGCAGCCATTTTAGATGCCTTGACCAGACCCACTCTCTGCACGCCGCCGATCCTCAGCATGGCTCCCCACCCTCGCAAGCTTCTCCCCTACGCACAGGTCACCCCCGCTCTCTCTCTTATGCATGGGCCATAAACCTCCCTCCATCTGCGCTACTCTTCCCTGAGAATCACACCCTGTGCCCGCCCGACACCTCCCTTTCACCCTATTCACTACCGCACCCTCTGACACTCCTCTTCCTTTGTGTCTGATTGTCCAGGCCGGTCCCAGGCTATCACCTAGCCCTGCGGATGTAGTTTATGGCCTCAACTGTAAAGAATCACCCCTCTTCAAAGGAGTTACAGTAGATCAAGGTCCCAACCCCATGAGATCCGTCACATCACACGCGTTCCTACTATCTGATAACGAACCTGTATTGTGATTGGGGAGGGGATTCTCACTGTGAGGGTGTGTGGGACCGAGCCTGAAGCGGAAGATTCCAGGGATGTCTTTTTATACATCAAAGTCTTCACAATTATGTGTCACATTAAAAATATATAGCACTCCAACAAAGTAGTAGGATTATAACACTTTAATAACTTATAAATATATACAACGCACCATAAACAGTAAACACGTTAAAAAATAAAACATTTAAAACAAAGCAACAATAGTCTTCTGTGAGGTGGTGTCAGTAGCGGTCTGTTGTGCGAATAGTTCGAAGGCAGCACAACGCGCTGAGATCTGGACGGCACCCAGGTGATGTCCTTTACTTGCCGCACTGGTCTTGGCATCCTACAATGCTGCGCCGAAAAACAGCGTGGGGCGCCCCGGGGGGGGAGGGGGAGGAGGCGGCGTGAACGGGCCTCCCCAGGTGGATGCTCCTCTGCTGCAATGGGGCACCCCTTTAGCGTTTCATTTGCCATTCAGCGGTTTTCCGCCCACTTTTGCTGCACTGTGCCTCGTCAGTAGCGGTCTGTTGTGCGAATAGTCCGAAGGCAGTACAACGCGCTGAGATCTGGACGGCACCCAGGTGATGTCCTTTACTTGCCGCACTGGTCTTGGCATCCTACAATGCTGCGCCGAAAAACGGCGTGGGGCGCCCCGGGGGGAGGGGGGGGGAGGCGGCGTGAACGGGCCTCTCCAGGTGGAGGCTCCTCTGTTGCAATGGGGCGCCCCTTTAGCGTTTCAGTTGCCATTCAGCTGTTTTCCGCCCGCTTTTGCTGCACTGTGCCTCATCCGCCATTCAGTTGTTTATTGCCCACTCTTGCGGCTACAGCGTCTCGCCCACCATCCAGTTGAATTGCGCCCACTCTTGCGGTGCAGCGATAGGTGGCTGCCACAGGACTCTTAAAATGGCGGCCGGCTCTTCGGATTTGGGCCTGGTCCACTAAAATGGCCCTGGGACACCTTGGAACTCGGACGCTTGCCTGCTAGGGCTTGGGCCCCATTCTCGAATGCGTCCCCTCAGCCTTGAAGATTCTACAAAAGTCATGGGGGCCCCCGACTCCCGCAGGCTTCCGGTGGGGAGCGGCTGCCATGATTGCTTGCGGAATGGCCACGATGGAGCTACGAGATGGTGGTGCACTCATGCTGACGCCAGCTTCAGTCTGAAACATCCAGAAACACTGTAGACTATCAATTCGATGACTTCCGGTGGAGCCTCAACGTGACCCGGTAGGGAAGAACTTGCCCTCCCCTCTTTTGACTGATGGTTCTTGTTGCCTGTCCCCTCTGTTGTAATCTAACGGAACCTTTTTGGATTGCCGAGTGAGAAAAAAAAAGGTGGGGCTTTCATCGTTTGGGAAAAAAAAATGTTTTAATCCAATGAAAAGTGTTATTTTTAGGTCATATGATCAAGCATTTCATCATTAGGAAACCAAAAGTAAAATGAACCAATGAAAAGTTTTATAAAGAAGTCACATGACCTGTTATGCGGCTTTGGGCTATAAAAAGCCTACAAAATCCGTTGGCCTGTGAGGCGGCGTCAGTAGCGGACCGATGTGCGAATAGGCCGAAGGCAGCACAACGCGCCGAGATCCGGATGGCACCGAGGTGGTGTCCAGCAAGTTGCCGCACTGGTGTGGCCATCCTACAATGCTGCGCTGAAAGACGGCGTGGGGTGCTCGGGGGGGGGGGAGCGTGAACTGGCCTCACCCGCCTCCCCAGGTGGAGGCACCTCATCTGCAGTGCGGCGCCCCTTATCTTTTCACTCGCCGTCCAGCTGAGTTGCGTCCACACTTGCTGCTACAGTAGGCCGAAGGCAGCACAACGCGCCGAGATCCGGATGGCATCGAGGTGGTGTCCAGCAAGTTTCACTGGTGTGGCCATCCTACAATGCTGCGCCGAAAGACGGCGTGGGGTGCCCGGGGGGGGGGGGGAGGCGGCGTAAACGGGCCTCTCCCCCCTCCCCAGGTGGAGGCACCTCATCTGCAGTGCGGCGCCCCTTATCTTTTCACTCGCCGTCCAGCTGAGTTGCGTCCGCACTTGCTGCTACAGTAGGCCGAAGGCAGCACAACGCGCCGAGATCCGGATGGCATCGAGGTGGTGTCCAGCAAGTTTCACTGGTGTGGCCATCCTACAATACTGCGCCAAAAGACGGCGTGGGGTGCCCGGGGGGGGGGAGGCGGCGTAAACGGGCCTCTCCCGCCTCCCCAGGTGGAGGCACCTCATCTGCAGTGGGGCGCCTCTTAGCGTTTCCCTCGCCGTCCAGCTGAGTTCCGCCCGCTCTTGCGGCACAGTGCCTCACCCGCCATCCAGCTGAGTTGCGGTACAGCGTCTTGCCCGCCATCCAGCTGAGTTCCGCCCGCTCTTGCGGTACAGTGACTCACCCGCCATCCAGCTGAATTGCGCCCACTTTTGCGGTGCAGCGATAGCCGGCTGCAACAGGACTCTCAAAATGGTGGCCGGCTCTTTGGATTTGGGCCTGGTCCACTAAAATGGCCCGGGGACACCTTGGAACTCGGACGCTTGCCTGCTAGGGCATGGGCCCCATTCCCAAAAGCGTCCCCTCTTTTGACTGATTGTTCTTGTTGCCTATCTCTTCTGTTGTCATTTAACGGAACCTTTTTGGACTGCTGAAAGGGGTTCTGGTCCGACCGCTGGTTGGTGGAGACATTTTGACTATATCCTGGACCTGCCCGGCCTCGCCCAAAATGGCGCCGGTATAAATGGGACTCGTAAATCCTTGTTGTGTACTGGTTGCCCAACCTTGATATCACGAGATACGTATGCAGTTTTGAAGCACATGGCGGGCGGGGACGAGTACTGATTGAACATTTGGACATCCCTATTGATATTAAGTTCTGATGTGTTATTGATTACTGTACTATTGAAAGATACAAAAAATTTGATGTTGGTCATTTTTTTCATTTCCTCAACATGAAAAAAAGGTAAATGCCCGGGACGTTACCTGTCTCATCTGCCACAATGTACTCTCCAGAGGAACCGAAAAAAAATATAGTTATGGTAATCATACCATGCATCGCCATATGGAGAGGTGGCACCCGATGAATTACAGTGCTGCCCAAATACGAGATTTGGTGGATAACCCCCGACCTGCCAGTACATCCACCAATGACAAGTACTGATTGAACATTTGGACATCCCTATTGATATTAAGTTCTGATGTGTTATTGATTTCTGTACTATTGAAAGTTCGAATTAACGTCACCCATGGTACTTGCCCGCAAATGTATATCTAGATAATTTTATTGTAACTGGCCCTGTCGTACTTTAATTATAAAATGTATGTCCACCGATTCCGCAACTGTGAGACACCTTAGTTCTTGCAACCTAATGGCCCGCCCGTTACGTTCTTCTACAGTGTAAATGTCCCCTCATCATATACGATTCCAGTTTGCTCTGTGGCCGGCCCACGTGGTTATAGGCCCGTATTTGTATACTGACATTTTCACAATAAAGGTTTTTCAAACAAAACATGGTAGTACTACCTTTTTTGGTATAGTTTTGAATAGCCACTGTTTTCGAATGAGTAAAAGGCAAGTGAAATAAAGCAGCCCGATTACATGACGATTAAAAGGTATAATACGCAGGAACGCAGTAAAGATAAATGGTCAAGGGCTGTTGTTTTTTCCACTCCTGCAACATAAAGTGATCGATAAGAATCCGATATTCATGCCTATCAGCGACTAAGACAGCAGGCCGAGCCTCTTTTGTTCAACGGCTCCCTCATGGGACGAAGAAACGCCCTTTTTCTCGAAAAAGGAATATTTTACTTGCAGGACAGTTGTAAATTTCCCGGGAAAATACATTAGCCTGAAACATTGTTAGTGATAAACTGTAAATGCATCTGGGTCCTTTGCTTTACAAGTCAGAGTGAGAAAAAAAAAGGTGGGGCTTTCATCATTTGGGAAAAAAAAATGTTCGAAAGCAATGAAAAGTGTTATTTTTAGGTCATATTACCAAGCCTTTCATCATTAGAATAACAAAAGTAAAATGAACCAATGAAAAGTTTTATTAACAAGTCACATGACCTATTATGCTTACGTTACGCGCTGCGCGCCGCGCTCTGGATCGTTTCCGGGAAGCTGCGCCTCGCGCATCGGAGCACTTCCGGGTGCGCTAACGCGGCGCGTCATATGACGCATTACGCGACAACGCAGGTCCAGAATGTGGTAAATAAAGTATTACCCTGCCATAATTTCTATAAATAAACAAAGGGTCATGCATAAAATGAGAGGCAGAGTCCGTGGTGTCCGATTCAAAAGGGCTTTATTTCAATAACTCGAGTTAGGGGAGAATCGGTTCCATCACCACTAAGGTTCAGGAAGGGTCTTCTGAACTTTTTCACAGAGTACAATGTTTATACATTCAATCTCGTACATAGGGAGGAGCGCTCCAGGCAGAGCAAGAGAAAGAGAGATAAGAGCATGTGGGTGTGCATGAGGGTGTACATGTGGGCGTTCACTTGAGGAGTCATAGGTGAGTCATAGGTGGGTGGGTGCATGGAGGGGGGTTGCATGGCCAGCTGGAACTTTGCCCTACTTGTGTGCGCAACTTGATCATGACGTGCAACTGACGTGTAACTGGGGGGAGCTGACTTTCGGTCTGGTAGGGAGGCCTTCAGTGTCAGGGCGACCAGCACGTCTGGTATTATCTGATATCTTATGTCCGGGGATGTATTATCTGAAGCAAAGGTCGCTCTTCACCAAGAGTCGGTGTGGGCATATATTTCTTCGTTCATTTGCGTGAGGGCTTTGAGTTTTCTATGGATGTGAGCTCTGCAAGTCACTTAAACGGAGACAGAAAGGCTAGGCCCTATCTCTGCAGACGGGTTCTGTTTACCTTCTTCACCAGGCAGGAATGTGATTCTGTAGAGCAAGCAGATAACTGTGTGCAAAATACTGTCTTGGCACCCCGGGCTGGGCCCCTCTCGGCTTAGACAAAAGTATGCAAAAGGTCAGGGATACGTAGCTGCAGCCCTCAGAGTGTCTGGAGGCATGAAACCTTAATTCGGGTCCTGGCTTAGGCTGAGCCACAAAATGGGTTCATCTTGATACATTAAATGTGCACATTGCAAACACATGGGCCACATGGGCCTCGATGCAGAATTAACGTTTCTTATATGAAAGACTTGGTAACTGGCATCCTAATGTGGGACGCAAATGCAGAGGCCTCATTATTCAGGCCACAGAGGGAAAATGCATGGGTGACATTCATATACACTAAACGTTGGGGTACAAGCAGGGGACACATTGGCCATGTAAAATTTCTATTTCCTCATTCCCTCCTTGTACCCTACTTTACCCTACAGGACACATCTATTTTCATGAGACCGTATATTTGATCATACAGCATCATTTGTTCATCTTTGATCCTTTGTATACGTGGATGGGGAATACAGGCAGGCGCACACAGGCCGCAAATGGCCGGGCCACACTGCAGACAGAGACAGCAGCCGAATATCATAAGCAATATCATTCCTAGGAACGACAACACTTTCCATCCCCATGCCGATATTACACCCCAGAGCCAACTGGACCAAGTCCATGTGCCTGGGTCTTGATGTATATCAGGAGCAATTTTGTGGAGCCTTGTTATTGCTGCGTACACAGATGGCGCGTTATTTGGAATGAAAACGCAGCAACTGGAGCTGATCACTCTACAAGCCCCGCCCCTATCTGCCAGGATGACGTCAAGAACAAGACGGTTCTGAAGAACAACAAGTCTCATGGCAGACTGTTCCTGGGCCAAGTTCGCCAGGGCAGATGCAGTCTCATTCACTACTGCTTCTAGAGTTCTTGTTAACCTGCGTATGAGTTTACTGTTTTGGACGGGACCTATGAAGAAAAAGAATCTTCTGTTGAAATCTGTATATTGCTCCCAGGCTGTCTCAGTCTGATCAATCACTGAGGAATCGGTCGCCCTTCTGTGTCTAACATGCTCTAGTCGTGAATCTCGATGATAATGGGACGGGGCCAGAAAGACGGGTGGCAGCAGGAACGCTATATAGCATGTCCCACTCCAGTCTAAGGGCAGATGTACATAGGCTGTCTGACCGCAAATGAAATAGGTATGGCGAGATGCTTTGAAAGAGGATTTTCCTTTATCATTAAACTCTACTACAGCATTACACTCGCTGTGTCCCATATGTACTGATCCTTTCTTTCTAACGCACAAATCACCTTTTACTGGTAGGACTGAAATAGACGGTGGACCCACATTTTGCATGGGCTGGACATTTAGCATTATAAAGTTAAGAGAAGCATTTCCTTGCTCGTACTCTTCATTTTCTAGATCGGTCCCCTTTCTTTGGGGGAGGCCGTCTTCGTCTGGAAAACATACCTCATTCATTACTTTATTCAAGTTTCCCCATATCCAGTCACCCATGTAAACTGTGGACTTTCTGTCTAACGATGACATTAAGGCAAACGAACCATTGTGGGAGAACGGAAAAGGGACGAAGGGCAGAACTCCCTTCATCTTCTCATAAGGTGGGAGTCGGCCACATACCCAGCAATCTGTCGCATTGCTGGTCTGATGAGAACGGTGCAACATCTGAATAAAAGTATTGTTGCGCAGGACCAGTCGATATGACAGTTCATGGGGTGGCAGATCACTAAATGTATGCTCTACAGTGTCATTAAGGGAAGAGTGTATATGTGAGGCAATAGGAGGAAAGAAAACATGTAGTATTAAGCTGACACAGATTATAGTGATGCACAGAAGAGACAGAAGAATCAAAGCTACTATACATCTAATACGTAATATCTTGCAGTATTTTTCTTTCATTTTGCTCTTTTTACTATTATTGTTCGCGATCTTATGCATGTCAGAAATCTTGTTTAACCGATTCACCACCTAGTGGACTTAAATGATCAAACGTTGTCTGGCCTTCTAGATCGTAATTTGGACCTGTACTCTTGCTGTGGAGTCTTTTCTAGTAAAGGGGGCTCAAAGTCTGTAATGTCTTTTTTCTTTACCAAAGTTCCAGAGTCTCCAAAGTACTTTTTACAATGATGGGCATGAAGCCACCCTTTTCTCCCTTCGACTTTGATGGCTGTCCTCGTTTTTAGTAACACTAACTTCGGCGCCTTCCAACGCGGCTCAAGGGGGCTTGATTGATCAAAATTCCGGACGAGCACTTTGTCCCCTGGGACTATGGCGTGCTCCTTGACCTGGGTGTTGTCAGGGAAGGCGGCGTCAACCTGTGAACGACAAGAGAGTAGTGCAGACATCAAGGAAGCCAGGTAATCTGTAAGCATGTTACTGTCAACATCAGGTATTTTCTTAGGCATAGGCGTACCCCACATATTCGGCGGTCTACCGAAAACCACTTCATATGGTGATAGGCCTGTTCTGGAATGGGCTACCATACGCATGTAAAAGAGGGCAACCGGCAAGGCTACCATCCAATCCACGCCTTTTTCTGCACAGATATTTGCTAATTTCGTCTTTATTGTCTGATTATGTCTTTCTACAAGGCCTGCTGCTTCAGGGTGTCGTACACAATGGAACTTCCAGTTATATCCTAACAGAAGTGACACTTGTTTCATTAATTCAGAAGAAAAAGGCTGACCATTGTCTGAGTACACGACACGGGGCAATCCATATCTAGGGAAGAATTCGCGCACCAATTGCCTGGCGGTTGTCACAGCAGTATAATCTGGGATCTGGGACTGGATACGCTTCTGTCCATCTAGTTAGTGCACACACAACTACCAGGACATACTTGTAACCTCTACATCTGTCCATTTGGATATAATCCATCTGGAGGACCTCAAAAGGGTGGTCAGGAGGATGGAATCCGCCTTGTTCCACAGGGATGCCTTTACCTGGATTGAACTGGCAACAGATCATACATGTTCTTACTTTTTGTTTCGCTGCTGCACGCAGGTGCTTGTTAAACCAGATATTCTGTAAGCTGTCTATCATTGCCTTCTCTCCCAAGTGTGCTGGACTATGTGCTGTGTTTATGATCACGTGTACCATGGAATCTGGAAGAAACCATGTTGCTTTGCCCTTAGTCATCCAACCTTGGTCAGTCTGGACCCCTCCTTGTTCAGTCCATTTCTTTATTTCGTCTGAAGTGGCATGTGTCTGTATGTTGAGTACATCTTGAGAAGGATCCCTGACTGTCATACTTTTTGTCAGTAATGGTACCTCTGTCTTTGTCGTGTCTGTTGGTGTCTGGGCTGTAAGTTTAGCAGTTCTGTCTGCCAGGTCATTACCCTGGGAAATGGTGTCTGTAACTTTGGTGTGTGCTTTGCATTTCAGGATAGCTATGGCTGCAGGTAAATGTATTGCTTCCAACAGGGCCTGAATAAGCGGGCCGTGCTGAATTTTGGCCCCATGAGAGGTCAAAAAACCTCTCTCCCTCCATAATACTCCGAAGTCATGAACAACGCCAAAAGCATACTGTGAATCTGTATAAATGTTCACTTTCAAGTGCTTAGCTCTTATGCAGGCTTGTGTCAGAGCGATGAGCTCTGCTGCTTGTGCTGACAGTATGTCTATTCTTTGTGTCTCTATGACTTCAGTGTCAGTGGTCACGGCATATGCTGCCACTAACTCTCCTGCACTCGTTCTCATGCATGATCCATCTACATAGAGTGTTAGGTCAGGGTCTGTGAATGCAATGTCTGTCAGGTCTTGTCTTGGCTTCGTCACTATATTCATGATTTCCACACAGTCATGTGGTGCGGTGTCTACTGTACTTGAGGGCAAAAGTGTAGCAGGATTGAGAATGTTACATCGTCTGATCTCTATGTGTGGCTGAAATAACGTCAGTTCATATCCTGTCAGTCTCGCTACGGTCAAGTGTTGTGTCTGTGTCTGGAAGAGAACTTCCACTGCATGCGGTACCTGTACTGTCAGGGGGTGTCCCAGCACTATAGAGTCACTTTGTCTTATGGCTAGGGCTGTTGCTGTAACTGATTTCAGGCACGCAGGCAGAGCCTGGGCCACTGGGTCGAGTGTACTAGAAAAATAAGCACAAGGCTTGGGCTTTCTTGCTTGATCTTGTGTGAGTACAGATAATGCTGTTCCATCTCTTTCAGTTACGAAAAGCGTAAAGGGTTTGCTGTAACAAGGAGTCGCTAAAACTGGCGCCTGACATAAGGCTCTTTTTAATTCTTCAAATGCCAAGGTATGTTCTTGTGTCCAAGGGAGGACAGTCGAAGACGCTGCCTCCTGTGTTGTCAACTGTATGAGTGGTTTGGCTAGATAGGCATACTGGGGAATCCACTGCCTACAGTATGAAGTGAGGCCAATGAAGGCCCGTACTTCCTTTTGTGTCTTGGGCTGTGAAAGGTTAGAAATTAACTGAATATGTTCTTGTGTCAGCTGTCTACCCCTCTTGGACAGCAAGTGTCCAAGGTACACCACTTGCTGTGCACAGAATTGTAACTTTGAAGGGGACACTTTGTGCCCCTTGTCTGCCAGAAAGTGTAAAACCGTCAGTGATGCATGTTCGCAGTCTGTTTCTGATCGTGCTGTAATTAGAATGTCGTCCACATACTGGAGCAGTGCAGTGTTGGTAGGCATATTAATACTGTCCAGCTGTCTTTTTAATGCTTGTCTGTAAATGCTAGGACTCTCTGTAAAACCTTGTGGTGCTCTCGAAAATTTAAAACTGCGTCCTTTTAAACTGAATCCGAAGAGATACTGGCTGTCTGGATGAATTGGAACGCTAAAGAAAGCATTCTTCAAGTCAATGACTGTAAAGAACGTTGCTTCGGAATCAATAGCAGTCAGTAATGAAGAAATGTCTGGGACTACTGGGTACTGTGGAACAACACATTTGTTCAATTCTCGAAGGTCAACAACTAGTCTGTAAACTGGTGTTGCATTAGGGTCTGATCGTTTAAGGATAGGAATAACAGGCGAGTTACATACATTCGAGTCAGTCTCCACTACCACCCCTTGTACAATGAGTTCGTCAACAATTTTTAATAAGGCCACTTCGGCCTCAGGTGGTATTCTGTGTGGTAGTACTACTCCAGCTTTGAGAGTGACACGGTGTGGTGTTATGTCCATGTAACCTACGTCAGTCGGACCTTGTGCCCATAGGTGCTTTGGCACATTCTGGAGTCAGTGGTCAAAATCTGTCAACACATAATGTCCTTTAAAATCGCGTAAGAACAGTCACACTCCTTCCGGAGAACAACAGATAACTGCTCCTAGTTCTTTTAATGTCTTTATACCAAGTAAGTTTTCTGGACATGATTTAGTGAGTAGCAAGTCTGTGGTACGTGACAGTGGACCAACCCCGAGGGAGACTGGTTTCGATACTTCATTAACAATAGGCTTTCCTGAAAATCCCAGGGAAACATTCTGTGAGCCCGAGAGGGGTGCCCCTGGAACCTCGTCATGGCTGATGGTAGTTCTGCTCGCCCCTGTGTCAATCAGAAACTTTCTATCCTGTCCCAATACACGACTATGTACATAGGGACCCTCTTGATCTACAGGAACCTCAATAAGGGGCAAGCCAACTTCCCTCTCAAGGCTGTTTCATGAGTACGATTGGTATTCTGGATAGTCTGACTGTGTGTACTGATACATTTGTGGTGTGGCATGAACAGGCGGTGGTGGGGGTGGAAAAGTCGCTACTGTCTGTTGTGAACTCTGTTGGGTGCTATTTTGCCTAGGAACGTGTGGTCGCTCTTTTTTGTTTTGCCTGTAGCTATATTGTGTTTCAGGACAGCACATTCATTTACATAGTGACCTGGTTGCTTGCAATAATTACAGTTCCCCTTGACAGGTGTCGTGCCATTTTTGCCATTTTTGTTCGTGTTTGCCGGTACCGTTTGGGCAACCAGCACCTTCATTTTTGTCTCCTTCATGCATCTCTTTTCCTGATCCTGCTCTTCTCTAATCCTGTTCTGGTGATATTGTAGCATTTGCAACATTTGCGAAGGGCTGTTTGCTTGCCAAGTACTCTCAACCTTCAGTACTCTATTCTTGATCTGGGGTAAGGAATTCTCTACTAATTTGCTCACGAAAAGATGTGGGTATGACTCGCTACTGGGCTTAAGGCCACTATTAATAGCAAAGCATTTCTCGAATCTAGAATAGAAGTCACTTGTGTCCTCGTCTGGTTTCTGTTTACAGGCTGAAATAGCATCCCAGTCTTCCTTTTTAGTAGTCAATAGTCTCGGCAAAACCTGTATTAGGAGTTCAGGTAGTTCTCTAGCTTTGTCTCCAAGACCAACCCCCGGGCCTCTATCTTTATCCTCTGTTTCCAATTCTGCCCAACTTAACTTTTTCTCTCCCACCTCCCAGTCTTTTTCCTTAAGCTTTTCATAAATACCTGCAGGCAATAGTACTTTCAATAGTTTCAGAATGTCAGCGTACGTATAATCTCCGATGCGGAGAATGTCTTTTAATTCAAGGTGAAACCAACCCGGGTCTTTATCATGGCAGGGCAGCATCTTTTTCATTTCTAGTATTTCTAATTTCGTTAAGGGGGTGTAAACATACACCAGTTGAAGCACATTGTTTGCATTTTTGACGGGATGTACCTCTCGTAGGGGGTTCTGTCTGTCTATGTATAGGTGCTTTCTGTCGTGGTGTGGGGTGGGAAGCATGCATGTCGTCAGAGAATTTAAGTACTTATGTCGTTGATCCAGGATCACATTAATTAAGTCAGTACCCAGGCCTGTCCATCTGTCTAGAAGTATGTCATCCAGTAATTTATACAATTGACCGGGATCAGAGTATTGATGCTCATACAACGTTATTAAATGTTGGACCATGTAAATACCGGCCAAACGCTGTTCGTTCGGCGGAAGGCTCAAGAAAGTTTGAGCCACTATATCATTGCTATATATATTAGAATTGGACACCCACTGGGCGGCTAACCGGGCCAATTCCATTTCCTGTGGGGTGTGAGATCGCTCGCTCTCTATCCGTCGTTTCAGTGCTTTTTCAGTAGCCTGGAATAGATTTTCAAGGGAATATCTTTCTTTTATAGCAGGCCCCTGTTTACGGTAGTCGAGGCACTTGGGCCTGTCAAACTGTCGAGCCTTGCCTACATAATTTATCTTGTCCTTCGCCTCGTCAGACTCTTCCATTGATGACTCACCCTTCTCGTCAGACTCTACTTTGTGTGTTGCTAATATTTCCTTTCGTATTTTCTTTATCATACTGTCTGTCTGTCCCTGTTTATCATGCCGACCGGCATCTATGTGATCACTCCATTCTATCAGACCAGGCTTTACATCCCCGTCTCCTTCGTCTTGTTCCCTGATCAGGCAGTTAATAATAAAACGGAGGATGTGATTCTTAACCCCTACCTTTCTGCTTTTCATGGCCTCTGTTATACTCTCGGGTCCCTGTCCCGTTCTAATGAAACGGTACATTTTATCTAGGTGGTCTTTCATATCTGGTAGTTTGTCCAAATAATCGACAGCCTGTCTTAGTCTTAGTGAAATCACGAGCATTGAGCCCTTTCCTGGTTCTGGATCGTATATACAGTGAGGGATTGTTACATCTACAGTCGGCCCCCTCCCCCTACGGCCCCTGGCCCTACGTCGTCTTTCACGGTCTGCTGGAGCTGTTCGAGCTGATCTGCTGGTGGGGGCGGAGGGAAATCTGCGTTTACGTAGTCCGGTGCGGGCTCCTCTAGATAGGAGGAAATAAACGCCTCAGATGCTGTTGGCTTTATTCTACGTACTCTATAGGGTACAGGTGGTGGCGTTCGCGACCTACGGGGTGTTTCTGAGGGGGTCACTTTAGCTAGTTCTTCTGAGAGGACGGGATAAATACCAGTAACTACGGCATTTCTTTCTCTATCAGCCTGTTCTGCCTTGACCCGTTCCCCCTCCTCCCGCAGTTCTTTTTCTTTGGCTTTTTCCGCTGCTTGTTTACTTCTCTCTGCTTGGTGGAATTCTTTCTCTGATCTCCTATGTGACTCTTTGCGCCATAACTCGATGGCATCTTTCTGAGAGGGTCTTGCTTTCTTTTTCCATAGCGCTTCCTCTACTCTCATAATTGTAGGAGAGTAGGGTCTGCAATCCTATGATCACCCAGATTTTTTGCTTTTGTTTCACTGGTTTACGACTTTCTCTGGCTGTGGGCCTGCCAATCAGACCCACAGCCTGGCTGTTCTCTCTCTAAATTACAACATGTACCCTAGGTGCATTTACCAATTGGTACTGGGCCACCTTATCAGACCCTGTAACTCAGGGCATAGGTGTACCCAGGGCCTACCAGGGGCTGAAGCATGTATTATGCCACCCCTGGCTGGCCTCCTAAATCTGACACAACTGGCTGCATGACAGCTGGGGCAAAGTCGTGTAATCACCCTTTGCTGTAGATATAGTATACCTATATCTAACCCTAAAAATGGACACACAGATTCCTATCAGTCACTCCTATGGCAGGCCTTAACAATCCTGAAGGCAGAGTGCATGGAATCATGTGAAATGGTGCTCTGGCATGAGCTGAGCCCGTTTGCAGCTTGTGGAACCAAGTCCTAATAGCTGTTCCATGATAACGCATACCATATACTCTTAAGTGCATTATAATCCTCGCGGTTAAAATGCTATCTTTGGTATTGCTTTATCAAAACATGTCGAGTAAGGTGTCATACGAATTGGAATACTAACCCCTCGCCAATTCTGGCGACGGGGTTAGCATTCCACCCTTCTAGAGGGACACGACATGTATGTAACTGTGAACCCCGGTTAAAGTTAAGCGAAGCCTCAGCTCCACAAAATGGATGCTGCCACCACAGACACGAGTCTGACCTCCTGCTGCTGGGAGTCCTCCCAGAGAGGAGAGCTTGGACAAAGGGTTTCCTGTCAGGGGCGGTGCTAGCACCATCCCAGACAGGGTTTTGTGTATCCTGGGTAGGCAGGGCTTTACAGGAAGGTGACTGCTGAGTGGCACCCCGGTGCTCACTACGCATAGGCCGGTCAGAACCAGTTCCAGGGGCACACCAGCCCCTGGCCTGGGGAAAGTCCGGCATGGGAGAGGGGTGTAACCACCCCCCTCCTAGTCCCACCCATAGGCAGGACCTAGTCACCGGGTCAGCCCCTTTTCTTAGTATAAAGATAGGAGCGGGCCCCCTGTTCAAATTAGATCATCTTTGGAATCAACACACGACTTTCTGCGAAAGGACATCAAGATTTCTTCTTCAAGATTCTCCCTTGTGGCTAAGGAGTAGTCACCCTGCATCCGCAGGCACCATCAAGAACACTGCGGTCTGCTGCAAGTCCTTCCTCAGGAATCCGACGACACAGCTCGACGAGACCCGGCTTCCCTGGCACCTCTGACCTCTACTCACCTCTACAGCCAAGCTGAGAACCGTGAGTGCGACGAGACCTCGAGGGACCGACGGTCGCCAAGACTGCACGACTTCTTTGCAACAAGCCCACCGTGTGCTCCACTGGTGAGTGCTTTGGGGTCCGAGAAGCCCCAACCCTGAGCAGCTCCAGCACCGAAGATCAGCCCTCCAGCATCTCCACGATCTGCGTGGGGCCCTTCTGCTTTTGCCTGCTCACCGCGCTGTGTGGCTACTAGCCGGCTGGCTTGCGGCCTTCTTCACGACGCCCGACGACATCACTGCTGCTGGTCTGGTTGCTCCAGACTGGCCCTTGCTTCCTTGTAACAGAGAAGCACCCCGGACCCTCCTGGTCCACTCCAGACGCCATTTTGAGTCCAACGCGTGGGCTTGAATTTGCCAAGGCTTTGTTGCCCAATCCTGGGTCCAGCGACGCCGACAGCTTCATCCATCGTGGGACAGCTCGCTCCTCCATCCTGGTCGCCGACAACGCCTCCTGGTCCGTGAGATCTGCAGAGCACAGCGTCGCCCACTCACCTAGTCGAGGTGACTACCATCCGGTGCCCCCCTGGTGCCACCTGACTACTGGCTAGTAGTCTCGAACTTGGTCCCCTCTGCTTTCAGGTGTCATCTCTCTTCAAGATCCAGGCTTGGATCACGTCGAACTCTCTTCACTGGTCGCCTGCCAGCATCTTTCTTCCAGGCTCCTGGTCCGTCTACGAGGATTCCCGACGTCTTTTGAGACCTATGCAGCTGCAGCCCCTGGGCTAGGTAACTTCGGCATTTCGGTGCCCCAGCATAGCCTCACTATCCAAGGGTCCGAATCCACTTTCGTTTTCCTCCTACCAGGTCGGGTCCGCCCGAGAACACTAACTTTGTCTTTACTAGCTACCATAGACTTTGTCCCGCATCACGCGTGAGAGTGCACACTCTGCACCCGAGTCCCCTGGGTCTCCTAGAAGTAATCTAAAGATTCTATAGTCAAGTCCTAGCGATTCCAAAGCCTATTAGTACTGTACTTACCTGCTAGTAATTTCGCATTCCACTTTCAGAGTATATGGTTTTCCGTGCCCCTCGGGCATTTGTATATACTGTGCTAACTTAAGTATTTTCATAAGAGTTTTGTTTTGTGCTTAGTACCCTGTCCTCATAAAGAGTACAGGGCTGTTGTGATTCTTAATAAATATCTTGTTTATTTTCATAACACTTGTGTGGTGTCCTTTCACTTGGTGTTCAAGGGGTATATGTGTGGTATAACAGCTGGCTTAACACGCCCTCTCGAGTCTTTAGCCTTAGACTGCTCGTATCCACGCTACTAGGATAGCTGGTCTATAAGGTTGACTTACAACCAATCATCAATAAGGGTTGCTGGACTGATACATAGTGTTCACTAGAATAGTGAGCACTGCATATCAGGCCACCTTCTCACATTGGTGAGCAGCGGTTGGGATTTGAGCTTGCTGTTGTTTTACCACACGTATCCTAAGAATATCTTGTTGAAAGATCACATAAGTACTTTTAGGTACATATAACTTAGCTTAGAATACTCTGAGTTCTACTGAACCAGCTGTTGCAGCTCCTCAAGGCGTAGCACACCTTGGCTGCAACTCTTAGCAAGGGATCAGTAGGCAAACATATAGTGTAGGTAGGTGCATCACTTACACCACACTAGAAGCATGTCTAACCTCGGAGAGTCTACTGAGACCCCTCTGGTGGTTGAGGACCCTCCACAGGCCTCTTCTAGATATGCAGCCCTTAGCTTCCAGGAGATGAGACAAGTGTGTACCTCCAGGAAGCTAAAACAGGGGTCTAACCCCACAATCCCATTTCTGATAGGTCTCTTAGAGACTTATGATGCCAGAAAGGCTGAGAAACTTCTTAGCTCTTCTCATCCAGAAGGGGACATGCCAGCCCTAGAAGGAACCAGGGGTGACCCAGATCTCATCCATCTCTCAGGTGAGGAGGATGATGATCAGGAGACATCTGGGGATGAGGCAGACAAAGGTCCAGAAGTAGTTAGTCAGCTAATTAGGGACAACTTAAGCAGGCATAAGAATGGTACTAGGAGATCCCTGGGACCCCTCTCAGGCCAGCTTAACATTGGGAATGGACGAGTTAGGTCTCTATCAAGAGGCTCTGGCAGATCCATTCAAACCAATGGCTCTCAGAACTCTGCTCTGAGGAGGATGACCTCCCCTCAGAGGAGAATCTATGAAGCTAAGGAAAGGGAAGTCAATCTGAGGATTGAAAGGGAAGAACTTGCCCTGGCCAAAGAAAGACTTGCCTTTGCTAGAGAGCAAGAATTGAGTGGGTCAAAACCCACTGGTGGCAGCATTGTACCTAGCAATAGGGAAAGGTGTTTTGATACAAAGCACCTGAATAAGATAGTGCCCCCCTTTAAACAAGGGGATGACATCCACAAATGGATTACTGATTTGGAGAGGGCCTGCACTGTGCAAGGTGTTCCCCAGAGTCAGTGGGCAGCTATCTTGTGGCTCTCCTTTGAAGGTAAAGGTAGAGACAAGCTCCTCACTACTAGAGTGGAGGATGCTAACAATTACCAAGTCCTGAAGAATACACTGATTGATGGGTTTGGCCTAACCACTGAGCAGTACAGGTTGCTGTTCAGGGATACCCAGAAAACTCAGTCTCAGGATTGGTCTGATTTTGTAGATTGTGCCACTAAGGCTTTGGAGGGCTGGTTGCTGGGCAGTAAGGTTACTGATTATACAGGATTGTACAATTTGATCATGAGAGAACAAATTTTAAACAATTGTCAGAACCAGTTGTTGCATCAGCATCTTGTTGACTCAGATCTGACCTCTCCCCAAGAATTGGGAAAGAAGGCAGACAGATGGGTCAGAACAAGAGTTAAACAGAACCAGGGCCAGAATCAAGGTGGTCAGAAGAAAGCAGACCAGAAGGGTAAAGATTCTAAGGGGGAACAAAATGACCAGAAGGCTTCGACAGGTCCCCAACAACCCAAAGAGGGTGGGGGTCAGGCTCCCCAGAAAAAGAAGAATCAAGAAGGCCAATCTAAAAGGTGGTGCCAATACTGCAAAAGTAAAACTCACTGGTTTAGTGAGTGCACCAAGAAAGGAGGAGGGCAGACTCCTGCCACTGCAGCCCCTAAGGCACCTGTGCCCCCTAGTACAGTCAGCAGTGGTAGTGCACCTCCCAAGGGTTTAGTTGGGTTAACCTTGGGTTCTGAGGGGTATGACAACTTAGTTGGCACACTCACTCAGGCTGTCCTTGTCTGGACAGGGGATGTGGATATGTCCCCTGATATAAGTCCCAATACTTTGGGCAAATACAGACAGACACCTTTCATTAATGGAAAAATGGCTCAGGCTTATAGGGACACTTGTGCCAGTGTCACAATGGTGACACCTAACTTTGTGGACCCTGGACAGATCATGCCAGGTACAGATTTCCTGGTGACCAATGCAAGCAATGTCACTACCAGTCACAGTATGGCAATTGTAGCTTTCTCCTGGGGAGGGGTAACTGGCCAAAAGAAGGTTGTAGTTAGTTCAGACCTCCCAGTGGATTGTTTGTTGGGCAATGATTTGGAGTCATCACAATGGTCAGAAGTGGAGCAGAGGACTCACATGGAAATGTTAGGCTTGCCAGCACATGTGTTTGCTGTGACTAGGTCACAGGCCAGAAGATGCCCCACTGAACAGGTGCTGGATCCTGGAACAATGGACCAGACACCTCCCAAGAAGAAGAGCAGTAGGGTTAAGGCATTGCCTTCCCCCTTGCCCCAGGTTGTGGATCAAGTCTCAGAGGAGGCTGACCTACAGGAATTGAGGGAAACTGAGCCTAGAGAGTTTAAACTTGATCAAGTTGAATTCTTGGGTTCAGGGGGACCCTCAAGGGAAGACCTGGGGAAGGACCAGTTAGACTGCCCTTCCCTTGAACCCCTCAGACAGCAGGCTGCTGCTAAGGCTGCTGGGAATGCCACAGGTACCCACAAGGTATACTGGGAAGATGGACTCCTGTACACTGAGGCAAGAGACCCCAAGCCTGGCATGACCAGGAGGCTGGTTGTACCCTTGTCTCAGAGAGGTTTCCTCCTTACCTTGGCCCATGAGATTCCCTTAGCAGGTCACTTAGGCCAGACAAAGACTTGGGACAGGCTTGTCTCACACTTTCACTGGCCTCACATGAATGAGGATACCAAGGAGTTTTGTCGCTCCTGTGTCACTTGCCAAGCCAGTGGTAAGTCAGGTGGCACAACAAAGGCCCCCCTTATACCAATGCCTGTGGTGGGGGTGCCCTTTGAAAGAGTGGGGATTGACATTGTTGGTCCAATGGAACCCCAGACAGCATCAGGGCACAAGTTTATACTGGTGGTAGTGGATCATGCCACCAGGTATCCTTAAGCTATTCCACTTAGGACCACTACAGCACCTGTAGTGGCAAGGGCCCTAGTTGGAGTGTTCTCCAGAGTGGGCTTCCCTAAGGAGGTTGTCTCTGACAGAGGTGCAAACTTCATGTCAAGCTACTTAACTGCTATGTGGAAGGAATGTGGTGTCAACTACAAGTTCACCACACCCTATCACCCACAATGCAATGGGCTTGTTGAAAGGTTCAACAGGACCCTAAAAGGGATGATTCATGGACTACCTGAAAAGCTCAGGCGTAGATGGGATGTCCTGATTCCCTGCCTTCCGTTTGCTTACAGAGAGGTCCCACAGAAGGGGGTTGGCTACAGCCCTTTTGAACTTTTGTATGGGCATCCTGTAAGAGGACCCCTGTGCTTGGTGAAGGAAGGATGGGAGAGACCTCTCAAAAAGCCTGCAACCAGCATAGTGGACTATGTACTTGGTCTCCGCTCCAGGATGGCTGAGTATATGGAGAAGGCATCTGAAAACCTTAAGGCCAGTCAAGAATTACAAAAAGCTTGGCATGACCAAAAGGCTGTCCTGACTGTTTACCAGCCTGGACAGAAGGTGTGGGTGTTGGAGCCAGTGGCCCCAGCAGCACTCAAAGACAAATGGTCTGGGCCCCACACAATTCTTGAGCAAAAGGGAGAGGTCACCTACCTGGTGGACCTTGGAACTCCCAGGAGCCCCCACAGGGTGCTCCATGTTAACAGGCTCAAAGCATATGTCGACAGGAAGGACATGAGCTTGCTCATGGCCATAGATGAGGGACAGGAGGAAGAGAGTGACCCTCTCCCAGACCTGCTCACTCAGAATCCTGATGATGGGTCAGTAGATGGTGTTGTCTTTTGTGGCAGCCTCTCTGAACATCAACAGAAAGACTGTAAACAGGTTCTTCAGTCTTTCAGACATATGTTCTCTCTGACACCCAGCCAGACCAATTGGTGTACCCATGAGGTTGACACTGGTGACAGCTTGCCAGTCAAGAGTAAAATCTACAGGCAGCCTGATAATAATAATAATAATAAAAACACTTATAAAGCGCCTGGTTACACTTATGACAGTGTGTCCCCGCGCTGAGAAATGCTGCAGTATACCAAAGGGGCCAAGGTCAGGAGCTCACACGGGTACGGGTGTGCGAACTAATATTACTTTGGAAAAAGGTGGGTTTTAAGTTTGAGCCTGAACCTTGTTTCAGAGGGCTCCATGCGTAGATCTAACGGGAGATTGTTCCAGTGCTTACTTGCAAGAAAGCGAAAGGAGCTACCTCCCATCCTGGTCTTGTGTACGCGAGGGAGCTGAAACAACATTGTTCCCGCGGATCTAAGGTTCCTAGTGGGGCGGTGGATAGTCAACAGGTTGCGTAAGTAACTGGGTCCTTTTCCCTGGGCAATGCGATGGGCAAAGCATAGAGCTTTAAACTTAACACGTTCCTCAATAGGGAGCCAGTGAAGTTTTCGTAGTGCTGTTTTACCGGAGGCCCTGCGGGGAAGATTCAATACCATGCGGGCTGCGGCATTTTGGACACACTGTAATTGATGCAGACATTTACGGCTTAGTCCTAAAAAAAGGGCATTGCCATAATCCAGGTGTGGAGTAACCAGGGCATGGATGAGCGTCTTCCTGGCGCTGATGGGGAGAAGATCTAAGACTTTCCGGAGAGTTTTTAAAATACCGAAACATTTACCCGTAACTTTACTGATTTGTTGCTTAAAGGAAAGCTCCGCATCTAGCCATATTCCTAAGTTTTTCACCAAGTTAGCGGGGTGGGGAAACGCACCCAGTTCTGATGGCCACCAAGCCTGCGGCCAAGCAGAAGGGGATTTGCCCACTATCAACACTTCTGTTTTCTCGCCATTAAGGCGTAGGCAGTTGTTATGCATCCACCCTGCCACCGAACGCATGCAGTTGGAAAAGTTGATGGCATCCTCTGGCTGATTGTGGGTGAGTTTAATTATCAATTGGGTATCGTCAGCATATGTGACGATATCCACACCAAAAGTTTCCACTATATGGGCTAGCGGCTCCATATAAAGATTAAAAAGCGTGGGGCTCAAGCTTGAGCCCTGCGGTACCCCATGTTTTAATTTGTGGATAGATGATTTATAAGGGGGACAGTGTACCTGGAAACTTCGGTTTTCCAAAAAGGATGCCATCCATTTTAGAGCTGGCCCATCTACTCCCAGATCTGAGAGGCGAGACAGCAGCGTTGAGTGCAGCACGGTATCAAAAGCTGCACTCAGATCTAATAATACCAATGCTGCTGTCTGCCCCTCATCTGCAAGTTGTCTTAAACATTCTGTGGAGAATAGAGCCGCCGACTCAGTAGAGTGGCCTGCTCTGAACCCTGATTGCGTGAAGTGGAGAAGCGAGTTCTCTTCCACAAACTTCATAAGTTGGCTGTTAACTATCTTCTCCACAACCTTCCCACAGAAGGGGAGGAGAGAAATAGGACGAAGATTTTGTAGCTGAGAAATGTGTATATTAGCCTTTTTTTCAGAGGTATTACTTGTGCCATTTTCCATGTATCAGGTACATGGCATTCCTGAAAGGATAGAGTGATCAAATGTTCCAGTTGCTCGATCATACAGTCAATGACTGCTTTACAGCGATTGGGGGCAATCACATCAAGGGGAGAGCCAGACTGAATGCCATTGATGATACTTAGGAGGTCTGCCCTCTCAGGAACAGTGAAATGGGTCAGGGAGGCCTTTATAGTACCGACACTTCCCACGACCATGATCATGTTAGAGACTGCATAAAAACTGAAGTGCAGAAAATGTTGGAGTTGGGAGTCATTGAACCCTCAGATAGCCCTTGGGCTAGTCCAGTAGTTCTAGTGCCAAAACCTCACACCCAGGGTGGTAAGAAAGAGATGAGGTTCTGCGTAGACTACAGGGGTCTCAATGCAGTCACTAAGACTGATGCCCACCCAATACCAAGGGCAGATGAACTTATAGATAGATTGGCTTCTGCCAACTACTTAAGTACATTTGACCTGACAGCTGGGTATTGGCAGATCAGGTTAGCTGAGGATGCCAAGCCCAAGACAGCATTTTCAACCCCTGGTGGGCATTATCAATTTGTGGTAATGCCCTTTGGTCGGAAAAATGCACCTGCCACCTTCCAAAGGTTGGTGAATCATGTTCTCACTGGGCTGGATGACTTCTGTGCAGCATATCTAGATGATATTGCTGTCTTTAGCTCCACCTGGGAGGATCACCTGGTCCACCTGAGGAAAGTGTTAGAGGCTCTGCAAGCAGCAGGCCTCACTATCAAGGCCACCAAGTGCCAGATAGGGCAGACACAGGTTGTATACCTGGGCCACCTTGTAGGTGGAGGCCAGGTTCAGCCACTGGAGAGCAAAATACAGTCAATCAGGGACTGGGCTCCTCCAACCACCCAGACTCAGGTTCGAGCTTTCTTGGGCCTGACTGGTTACTACAGAAAGTTTGTCAGGAACTATGGATCAATTGTGACTCCATTAAATGAACTGACAAGTAAGAAAATGCCAAAAAAGGTTCAGTGGACAGCAGGCTGTCAAAAAGCATTCGATGACCTAAAGCAGGCCATGTGCACAGCACCTATCCTTAAGAGTCCAGACTACTCCAAACCATTCATTGTCCAAACAGATGCTTCTGAGTTGGGTGTGGGAGCTGTTCTATCTCAACTGAATTTTGATGGTCAAGACCAGCCCATTGCTTTTATAAGCAGAAGGCTGACCCCCAGAGAGAAGAATTGGTCAGCTATTGAGAGGGAGGCCTTTGCTGTGGTTTGGGCCCTGAAGAAGCTGAGGCCATACTTGTTTGGCACTCACTTCAAGATTCAGACCGACCATTAGCCCCTCTTGTGGCTAAATCAGATGAAGGGTGAAAACCCCAAACTGCTTAGGTGGTCCATTTCCCTACAGGGGATGGACTTTACAGTGGAACATAGACCTGGTACTGATCATGGCAATGCCGATGGGCTCTCCAGATATTTCCACTTAGAACAAGAAGACTCACCTGGTCAAGGTTAGCTTATTGTCCCAAAGTTTTGGGGGGGGGTCATGTAGGAGAGTAGGGTCTGCAATCCTATGATCACCCAGATTTTTTGCTTTTGTTTCACTGGTTTACGACTTTCTCTGGCTGTGGGCCTGCCAATCAGACCCACAGCCTGGCTGTTCTCTCTCTAAATTACAACATGTACCCTAGGTGCATTTACCAATTGGTACTGGGCCACCTTATCAGACCCTGTAACTCAGGGCATAGGTGTACCCAGGGCCTACCAGGGGCTGAAGCATGTATTATGCCACCCCTGGCTGGCCTCCTAAATCTGACACAGCTGGCTGCATGACAGCTGGGGCAAAGTCGTGTAATCACCCTTTGCTGTAGATATAGTATACCTATATCTGTGGAGAAGTGTGGCTCAGGGGTTAGAGGCGGCAGACCCGGAAGCTGAGATCGGCCCTGGACCAGGGTTCAATTCCCCGCCTCGGCGGGTCTTGGGCTCAAAAATTCCACGGACTCGATAATTCTCGCTCCGGTGCCTTCTCAACTCACGGGTTCACACTCTGCGACTCTGGGCAATAGCTTGCTTAATCTCCACAACGGCCCCTCGCGGCGGGATGCCTGGCTTTCACCTTGTGGATACCCTGCCGGGGTTATCTCACAGGGGAATACCAGGACGGGTTCCCTAAGCAAGCGCCGGGAAACCCTTTGTGGGTAGCTGTGCGCTATATAAGCTCAAATACATTTACATTTACATTTATATCTAACCCTAAAAATGGACACACACAGATTCCTATCAGTCACTCCTATGGCAGGCCTTAACAATCCTGAAGGCAGAGTGCATGGAATCATGTGAAATGGTGCTCTGGCATGAGCTGAGCCCGTTTGCAGCTTGCGGAACCAAGTCCTAATAGCTGTTCCATGATAACGCATACCATATACTCTTAAGTGCATTATAATCCGCGCGGTTAAAATGCTATCTTTGGTATTGCTTTATCAAAACATGTCGAGTAAGGTGTCATACGAATTGGAATACTAACCCCTCGCCAATTCTGGCGACGGGGTTAGCATTCCACCCTTCTAGAGGGACACGACATGTATGTAACTGTGAACCCCGGTTAAAGTTAAGCGAAGCCTCAGCTCCACAAAATGGATGCTGCCACCACAGACACGAGTCTGACCTCCTGCTGCTGGGAGTCCTCCCAGAGAGGAGAGCTTGGACAAAGGGTTTCCTGTCAGGGGTGGTGCTAGCACCATCCCAGACAGGGTTTTGTGTACCCTGGGTAGGCAGGGCTTTACAGGAAGGTGACTGCTGAGTGGCACCCCGGTGCTCACTACGCATAGGCCGGTCAGAACCAGTTCCAGGGGCACACCAGCCCCTGGCCTGGGGAAAGTCCGGCATGGGAGAGGGGTGTAACCACCCCCCTCCTAGTCCCACCCATAGGCAGGACCTAGTCACCGGGTCAGCCCCTTTTCTTAGTATAAAGATAGGAGCGGGCCCCCTGTTCAAATTAGATCATCTTTGGAATCAAGACACGACTTTCTGCGAAAGGACATCAAGATTTCTTCTTCAAGATTCTCCCTTGTGGCTAAGGAGTAGTCACCCTGCATCCGCAGGCACCATCAAGAACACTGCGGTCTGCTGCAAGTCCTTCCTCAGGAATCCGACGACACAGCTCGACGAGACCCGGCTTCCCTGGCACCTCTGACCTCTACTCACCTCTACAGCCAAGCTGAGAACCGTGAGTGCGCCGAGACCTCGAGGGACCGACGATCGCCAAGACTGCACGACTTCTTTGCAACAAGCCCACCGTGTGCTCCACTGGTGAGTGCTTTGGGGTCCGAGAAGCCCCAACCCTGAGCAGCTCCAGCACCGAAGATCAGCCCTCCAGCATCTCCACGATCTGCGTGGGGCCCTTCTGCTTTTGCCTGCTCACCGCGCTGTGTGGCTACTAGCCGGCTGGCTTGTGGCCTTCTTCACGACGCCCGACGACATCACTGCTGCTGGTCTGGTTGCTCCAGACTGGCCCTTGCTTCCTTGTAACAGAGAAGCACCCCGGACCCTCCTGGTCCACTCCAGACGCCATTTTGAGTCCACCGCGTGGGCTTGAATTTGCCAAGGCTTTGTTGCCCAATCCTGGGTCCAGCGACGCCGACAGCTTCATCCATCGTGGGACAGCTCGCTCCTCCATCCTGGTCGCCGACAACGCCTCCTGGTCCGTGAGATCTGCAGAGCACAGCGTCGCCCACTCACCTAGTCAAGGTGACTACCATCCGGTGGCCCCCTGGTGCCACCTGACTACTGGCTAGTAGTCTCGAACTTGGTCCCCTCTGCTTTCAGGTGTCATCTCTCTTCAAGATCCAGGCTTGGATCACGTCAAACTCTCTTCACTGGTCGCCTGCCAGCATCTTTCTTCCAGGCTCCTGGTCCGTCTACGAGGATTCCCGACGTCTTTTGAGACCTATGCAGCTGCAGCCCCTGGGCTAGGTAACTTCGGCATTTCGGTGCCCCAGCATAGCCTCACTATCCAAGGGTCCGAATCCACTTTCGTTTTCCTCCTACCAGGTCGGGTCCGCCCGAGAACACTAACTTTGTCTTTACTAGCTACCATAGACTTTGTCCCGCATCACGCGTGAGAGTGCACACTCTGCACCCGAGTCCCCTGGGTCTCCTAGTAGTAATCTAAAGATTCTATAGTCAAGTCCTAGCGATTCCAAAGCCTATTAGTACTGTACTTACCTGCTAGTAATTTCGCATTCCACTTTCAGAGTATATGGTTTTCCGTGCCCCTCGGGCATTTGTATATACTGTGCTAACTTAAGTATTTTCATAAGAGTTTTGTTTTGTGCTTAGTACCCTGTCCTCATAAAGAGTACAGGGCTGTTGTGATTCTTAATAAATATCTTGTTTATTTTCATAACACTTGTGTGGTGTCCTTTCACTTGGTGTTCAAGGGGTATATGTGTGGTATAACAGCTGGCTTAACACGCCCTCTCGAGTCTTTAGCCTTAGACTGCTCGTATCCACGCTACTAGGATAGCTGGTCTATAAGGTTGACTTACAACCAATCATCAATAAGGGTTGCTGGACTGATACATAGTGTTCACTAGAATAGTGAGCACTGCATATCAGGCCACCTTCCCACAATAATACATTCAGAATCCCACGTTCCCGAGATAGGCCATCTGTACTTCTCCTCTAAATCCTTTGTGTAATCTACCCATAGTTCTAAATACAATACGGCATCTATTCCGTGCTTATTATACATGTAATGACCAGGTGTGTCTCTAGGCGGGATGTTAACTGGCTCTTCTAGTATGCCTTTTCTGGTCCCTATCTGACGTAATTTCGAAAACAGTGGCATGTTGAAACCAACTTAATGAAAAACACAATAAACACAAAAATACTCTGACTGAAACAATCATTCACACTACAACACTAAAACATTAAAACAGATACAGATTAACCTGATACATGGAGTTAAACACGTACTTGAAAACAGTTAACTTTATGCACTGGAATACAGCACAACCATACCGGTCTCTTAAAGAGACACGTCTTTACAGTGTCCACGTTTACCGTGAACCCGTCTTTACCGTGTTCGTGTGAACGGACACGTCTTTACCGAGTTCATATAAATGAACCCGTCTTGAACTTTATGCGTTCCCAATAGCGGTACTTACCGGGAAGCAGAACTTGAAGGCCTCGGAAACTTGATACTGCGCATGCGCCGCGGAACAGGTGGACCTCTGGAAACCTCGGACCCTGCTCTCTCACGGGTTGGGCTCTGGTTGGGATGATCCGCGATCCTCACCGCCTCGTGTGGATGCCTGGTCGCAGTCCGTCTCCTCCGTGGGCCTGAGGGAGTAAGCAGGAAGTCCTGCTGGCGTGCACTTTGAAGTCTGTCACGGCTGTAGAAGGGGGTAAGGGCTGGACCTACATCTCCGGCGCGTGGGGAAGGGGATTTGTCCCTGTTCGGGCGCCAGATTTATGTGGTAAATAAAGTATTACCCTGTCATAATTTCTATAAATAAACAAAGGGTCATGCATAAAATGAGAGGCAGAGTCCGTGGTGTCCGATTCAAAAGGGCTTTATTTCAATAACTCGAGTTAGGGGAGAATCGGTTCCATCACCACTAAGGTTCAGGAAGGGTCTTCTGAACTTTTTCACAGAGTACAATGTTTATACATTCAATCTCGTACATAGGGAGGAGCGCTCCAGGCAGAGCAAGAGAAAGAGAGATAAGAGCATGTGGGCGTGCATGAGGGTGTACATGTGGGCGTTCACTTGAGGAGTCATAGGTGAGTCATAGGTGGGTGGGTGCATGGAGGGGGGTTGCATGGCCAGCTGGAACTTTGCCCTACTTGTGTGCGCAACTTGATCATGACGTGTAACTGACGTGTAACTGGGGGGAGCTGACTTTCAGTCTGGTAAGGAGGCCTTCAGTGCCAGGGCGACCAGCACGTCTGGTATTATCTGATATCTTATGTCCGGGGATGTATTATCTGAAGCAAAGGTCGCTCTTCACCAAGAGCCGGTGTGGGCATATATTTCTTTGTTCATTTGCGTGAGGGCTTTGAGTTTTCTATGGATGTGAGCTCTGCAAGTCACTTAAACGGAGACAGAAAGGCTAGGCCCTATCTCTGCAGACGGGTTCTGTTTACCTTCTTCACCAGGCAGGAATGTGATTCTGTAGAGCAAGCAGATAACTGTGTGCAAAATACTGTCTTGGCACCCCGGGCTGGGCCCCTCTCGGCTTAGACAAAAGTATGCAAAAGGTCAGGGATACGTAGCTGCAGCCCTCAGAGTGTCTGGAGGCATGAAACCTTAATTCGGGTCCTGGCTCAGGCTGAGCCACAAAATGGGTTCATCTTGATACATTAAATGTGCACATTGCAAACACATGGGCCACATGGGCCTCAGTGTAGAATTAACGTTTCTTATATGAAAGACTTGGTAACTGGCATCCTAATGTGGGACGCAAATGCAGAGGCCTCATTATTCAGGCCACAGAGGGAAAATGCATGGGTGACATTCATATACACTAAACGTTGGGGTACAAGCAGGGGACACATTGGCCATGTAAAATTTCTATTTCCTCAAGAATATAGTCAAAATGTCTCCACCAACCAGCGGTCGGAACACAACCCCTTTCAGCAGACCAAAAAGTTCTGTTAAATGACAAGAGAAGGGACAGGCAACAAGAACTATCAATCAAAGAGGGGAGGGCAAGTTCTTCTCTACCGGGTCACGTTGAGGCTCCACCGGAACTGATCGAATTGGTAGTCTACACTGTTTCTGGATGTTTCAGACTGAAGCTGGCGTTAGCATGAGATCACCACCATCTCGTGGCTACGTTGTGGCCATTCCGCAAGCAATCATGGCAGCCGCTCCCCACCGGAAGCCTGTGGGAGTCGGGGGTCCCGGTGACTGTTGTAGAATCTTCAAGGCTGAGGGGACTCTTTTGGGAATGGGGCCCATGCCTTAGCAGTCAAGCGTCCGAGTTCCACGGTTGCCCAGAGCCATCTTTGCAGGCCAGGCCCAAGTCTGTGGAACCGACCGCCATTTCGTGAGCTCCGTAGCAGCCGCCTGTCGCTGTACCGCAAGATTGGGTACAATTCCGTTGGATGGCGGGTGAGACATTGTAATAGCAAGAGCAGGCGCAATTCAGCTGGCCGAGCGAGGCACTGTGTCGCAAGAGCGGGCGCAAGTCAGCTGGTCGAGTGAAGCGCTGGGGTGTAGCTGAGAAACCTCCACCTGGGGAGGTGGGGGAGGCTCGTTCACGCCACCTCTCCCTTCTACTGCACCCCGCGCCTTCTCCTGGCGCAGGTATATGTGATGGTCGGACCAGGGCACCGCAGGACGTGTCTTCAGGTCAAACGGATTGTGGGACAAGGTGTGGAGCAGGCGCAATTATCTCGGGGGCCTCCGTCAAGCGGTTCAGGGAGGCACCGCATCACATTGTTTTCCAATGCAGTCAGGTCCACAAACAGCCCCCACTTACTTTGAGAATAGTGAAGCTGCAGCAGGTGCAAATGAGCTTCAGACAGTGTTACAAGCGCTGCTCCGAACCCTCAACTATGGCACCCAACATCCAGGACTTATGCCATTTGTGCAAGGCAGTGACATCGAAGCATCTCAGGGACCAAGCAACATACCATATCCAGAGTCCTTCCCACAACCTCTGCCTTCCTTCTTACCTAGTTATTGTTCTTTCACTCCCACTCCAGGCTTTTAGTATGTGGATGGAAAACCATGAACCTACACTCACGTATGAAAATCTTACTATTGATGCTTGACTGAGGCCAAGGAGATCAGAGTGCATGAGTCTCATGCTCGATCGATTGAGCTAGCCGGATCAGGCAACAAAAAGGTGGTGGTGGGGGTGGCGGCATCAGCAAGGCATCCTCACACACAACTTGTCGGACATCAGCTCTGGATGTACTGGGGACGAGTCTTGGCACATGGTGTCGTCCCCGGGCAATTTGCACAACGGTCCTCCACCCCTAGGCCGCCAGCTATGCTACCTCGACAGGAACAGTGATGGATGTTGCAGCAGGCTGCCATGTAAATAGTTATTTAATAAAACGTTTTATCCTGTTACTTTGCTGGTGTGTTGTATATATTTATTATATTTGCATAGGGTTTGTCGTTATTTTGGGTGGGGTGGGCGGCGGAGCCGCGCTGTCTTGCAGCCATCAGGGTGTCGAGCTCAGTTCCTCTCACTAGTTTCGTATTTGTCATGAGGGGTTGTTCATAATGTTTCTATTTTAGCGAGGTCAAAAAGAGATCCCATTAGTGGCCTACTGATTTTGCTTGATTCCTTTTGTTTTTTAACGATTTTTCACTATCTGCAAAGACTAAACAGAGTATTGCGACTCTGTGCTTGTTTGTAAATAGAGAATGAACCATAGAGAACCAATTCCAAAACAATAAATGCTAGGATAACAATCAATCAAATGGAGAGGGAAGCAGGCACGACGGATTACAACGGGGGCAAAGGCCTGTGTTACCTACCCTTCACTATCTGCAAAGAGAGAATATTCCTAAAAGAAAAGAGGAGGGGGGGGGGGCAGCGTTCAAAGCACATCAGCGTGCATAAATACGAAAATGTTTTTACCTACCACGTACTTGACATTTTACAGCTTTTGATATTTGCTATTAAAAATGATTGAAATTCACTGAAAAAACCATAGGTTATAGACCATATATAGTTAGGAATTAGCATTTACAAAACCTTGAAAATTCACTGAAAAAACCATGGGTTATAGACCATATATAGTTAGGGATTAGCATTTACAAAACCTCAATTTACTCGCACAAAACCATTGAAATTCGCATATATAGTTAGTTGGACTAACTATATATCGCGCACCCTCAATCCACTGCTGATGATGTCACATATTACATCATTCATGACATGGTCAGTGACATCACTGATGACATCACTGATCACAACATCCAGTGACTGTATGTTTCTGTAAAGTTAAAATATGTCTTACATATTGAAGAATGAGTGGATGTATAAGTGTCTGGATGAAGGATTTAGTAGGTGCATGACTGACTGTATGAGTGAGTGATTAGATGTGTCTCACTGAGTGCATGGGTTAGTGACTAAACTGTCTTAATTTGTGCATCATTATGTCTGTTGTTCTGTAAACTGCTGAATGTGTTAATCAGTAGCTATATGAGTAACTATATGGGTTATTGATTGGTTGCCCAAGTATTTGTATGGGAGAGTGAGTGTGTGTGTGTGGGTGGCTGGGAGGTGTGTGACTCTGTGCATAGATGTGTGAACAGTTGATTCACTAGATGTATGGGTTCAAAAGTGCAGGTGAAAATAGCTGCATGGGCGGTTGACTGTGTGCATGAGTGTATTGGTGAGTGAATGGATATCTCAGTGCAACATGTCAAAGTAAGTACATATGTAAAACACAGTGCATGTGAGAGTTGACATATATAAATTACTGTGTATAATAGCTAGTGAATGTGTGAGTGGCTGCATGGATCATTGAAAACTTGTATTAGGGATCGTATAGGAAATTAAATATGTGTTAGAATATGTTTGAATTAGTAAGGTGTGTATAACTGTATAGTTGAGGAAATGGAGGTGTGGTTGATTCTTTGCATGACTGAGTAGATGTATGAGTAACTCCATGGATGAGTGACAATCTGTGAGTGTCTGTTTACACTGATTGTAGCTAAGGTTATATTATAGTCTGAAGAGGTTCATCGTATTATCACATGAATGATATCATCAGTGATGTTGTCAGTGATGTCATTTGAGTTGTCATCAGTGATGTCATCAGTGATGTCATTTGAGATGTCAACAGTGATGTCACCAGTGATGTCACTGACCATGTCATGAATGATGTAATATGTGACATCATCAGCAGTGGATTGCGGGTGCGCGATATATAGTTAGTGCAACTAACTATATATGCGAATTTCAATGGTTTTGTGCGAGTAAATTAAGGTTTTGTAAATGCTAATCCCTAACTATATATGGTCTATAACCCATGGTTTTTTCAGTGAATATATATATATATATAAACGGTGAACGGAATGTTGTTAATAGTAATATTGTACATAGTGTATAGTTTATAAGAATATCCACATAGAATTAAATGAAATTGTTCATGATTTTATCCTGCACATTGGGTGGGATATTTGTTTCAAGTGTGTGGCTGCACAGTAAATAGTGCAGCCAACTTGTCATGCATTTATGCAGTCAGAATGTTGAAACATAAGAATATCTAGGCAATTTATATATACATTATATGTAATGTATTTTTCAATAATGGATTCTGGCACCAATATCGCAGAATAGCATTCATGCAGTAAGACATCCACAGTGTAAGTCGTTTTTAAACGGACCTGCTTTCAAGCAGTGAAAATTAAATACCACCCATATTTACAGTGTCAGCTGGCTTAATATCCCTTGGTTTTATACAATGTAAAGTATTTTTGTAGGAGAAACATTGTAACATATAGATTGCTTTTCCGTTTCCGACCAATGTTAGTTAAAGTACTTTGTCTATGTTCATGGTAGTAATCATGTGACTCACAAAGGAGGTGGAACACTGAAGTATAAAAAAGTATATAAAAAAAGAGCTGATGCGGTGCTCGGTGTGTGAACAAGAGCACTTTGATGCTTGAAACGCATCGCCCGTGAAAGGCCAAAATAAAATCTTGCCTGAAGCCATGGGGTCCGTCTCTTCATTTCGCCGCTGTGGTGGAGGTTTTGAAGATTCCTGATATATATATATATATATATATATATTCACTGAAAAAACCATAGGTTATAGACCATATATAGTTAGGAATTCGCATTTACAAAACCTTATTTTACTCACACAAAACCATTGAAATTCCATATATAGTTAGTTGCACTAACTATATATCGCGCACCCGCAATCCACTGCTGATGATGTCACATATTACATCATTCATGACATGGTCAGTGACATCACTGATGACATCACTGATGACATCTCAAATGACATCACTGATGACATCTCAAATGACATCACTGATGACATCACTGATGACATCTCATTTGACATTACTGATCACATCACTGATGATATCATTCATGTGATAATACGATGAACCTCTTCAGACTCTAATATAACCTTAGATACAATCAGTGTAAACAGACACTCACAGACTGTCACTCATCCATGGAGTTACTCACACACCTAGTCAGTCATGCAAAGAATCAATCACACCTCCATTTCCTCAACTATACAGTTATACAAACTTTACTTATTCAAACATATACTAACACATATTTACTCTCTTATACAATCCCTGATACAAGTTCACAATGATCCATACAGCCACTCACACATTCACTGGCTCTTATGCACAGTTATTTATATATGTCAACTCTCACATGTACTGTGTTTTACATATGTACTTACTTTGACATGTAGCACTGAGATATCCATTCACTCACCAATACACTCATGCACACAGTCAACCGCCCATACAGCTGTTTCCACATGCACTTTTGAAACCATACATCTAGTGAATCAACTGCTCACACATCTATGCACAGAGTCATACACCTCCCAGCCACCCACACACACACTCAGTCTCCCATACAAATACTTGGGCAACCAATCAATAACCTATATAGTTACTCATATAGCTACTTATCAACACATGCAACAGTTTACAGAACAACAGACATAATGATGCACAAATTAAGACAGTTTAGTCACTAACCCATGCACTCAGTGAGACACATTTAATCACTCACTCATACAGTCAGTCATGCACCTACTAAATCCTTCATCCAGACACTTATACATCCACTCATTCTTCAATATGTAAGACATATTTTAACTTTACAGAAACATACAGTCACTGGATGTTGTCATCAGTGATGTCATCAGTGATGTCATTTGAGATGTCATCAGTGATGTCATCAGTGATGTCACTGACCATGTCATGAATGATGTAATATGTGACATCATCAGCAGTGGATTGCGGGTGCGCGATATATAGTTAGTGCAACTAACTATATATGGAATTTCAATGGTTTTGTGTGAGTAAAATAAGGTTTTGTAAATGCGAATTCCTAACTATATATGGTCTATAACCTATGTTTTTTTCAGTGAATTTTCAAGGTTTTGTAAATGCTAATTCCTAACTATATATGGTCTATAACCTATGGTTTTTTCAGTGAATTTTCAAGGTTTTGTAAATGCTAATTCCTAACTATATATGGTCTATAACCTATGGTTTTTTCAGTGAATATATATATATACATACATATATAAACATATATCATCTGTATATCTATATAAATACAAACATAAATGCATGCATACATATACTTATATGCATACAGATGCATGTTATTTACATGAAAGTTGAAAAAACACTAATAAAAGCAAAGCTAAAAAGCCACCTCATTACAAACAGAATGGCTTTAACTTAAACGAGGGCGAGATGTATTGCATTTTCAATGCTTGTTTACTTTGGTTCCATCAAGAAGGCATTCAGATGTGTCACACATTTGCCATAAATTCTGAATGTTAGCACTCTAGTTGCACATTAGATCACTGTAGTAAAGCTACTGCTCACCAGGGACGTCTGCTGCTGGTATTCAAAGTGCATGTTTCAGTCTGCATGTCAGAATTTTTTTAATGAAATAGAAGAGGATTTGAGAAGTCACTCAAAATGATCCCTAATTTTTCTTTCTGAAGCACTAATCATACTTTCTATGGCAAAATTAACCCCCTCATGTTGTTCCTTTTTAAATTGAGTGTTTTCAGACTTACCACTTCATTCCAATCAAGATGGCTTCTGGTGTGCCATACTTTTGTCATAAGTAAGACTGTTAGCGCTCTAGTTGTTCTTTAGAACACTCTGGGACATTCTGTCATTGGGCTATACTTGGGGTACATCTGGGTGATATTTGGGCTACATTTAGGCTCTTTTGTCTCTGGTGGCCATCTTGGGAGACTGTATGTCAGAATTTTTTAATGAAATTGAAGAGGGTTTGAGAAGTCACTCAAAATGTGCCCTAATTTTTCTTTCTGCAGCACTAATCGTAATTCATATGGCAAAATATACCCCCTCATTTTGTTCCTTTTTAAATTAAATGTTTTAAGAGTTACCACTTTATTCCAATCAAGATGGCTTCAGGTGTGCCATACCTTTGTAATAAGTAGGACTGTTAGCGCTCTAGTTGTTCTTTAGAACACTCTGGGACAATTTGTCATTGGGCTATACTTGGGCTACATCTGGGTGATATTTGGGCTACATTTGGGCTCTTTTGTCTCTGGTGGCCATTTTGGGAGACTGCATGTCAGAATTTTTTAATGAAGTAGAAGAGGATTTGAAAAGTCACTCAAAATGTGCCCTAATTTTTCTTTCTGCAGCACTAATAATACCTTCTATTGCATAATATACCCCCTCATTTAGTTCCTTTTTAAATTAAATGTTTTAAGAGTTACCACTTTATTCCCATCACGATGGCTCCAGGTGTGCTATACCTTTGTAATAAGTAGGACTGTTAGCGCTCTAGTTGTTCTTTAGAACACTCTGGAACATTCTGTCATTGGGCTATACTTGGGCTACATCTGGGTGATATTTGGGCTACATTTGGGCTCTTTTGTCTCTGGTGGCCATTTTGGGAGACTGCATGTCAGAATGTTTTAATGAAATAGAAAAGGATTTGAGAAGTCACTCAAAATGTGCCCTAATTTTTCATTCTGCAGCACTAATCATACTTTCTATGGCAAAATATACCCCCTCATGTTGTTTCTTTTTAAATTAAATGTTTTAAGAGTTACCACTTTATTCCAATCAAGATGGCTTCAGGTGTGCCATACCTTTGTAATAAGTAGGACTGTTAGCGCTCTAGTTGTTCTTTAGAACACTCTGGGACATTCTGTCATTGGGCTATACTTGGGCTACATCTGGGTGATATTTGGGCTACATTTGGGTTCTTTTGTCTCTGGTGGCCATTTTGGGAGACTGCATGTCAGAATGTTTTAATGAAATAGAAAAGGATTTGAGAAGTCACTCAAAATTTGCCCTAATTTTTCATTCTGCAGCACTAATCATAAATTTCTATGGCAAAATATACCCCCTCATGTTGTTTCTTTTTAAATTAAATGTTTTAAGAGTTACCACTTTATTCCAATCAAGATGGCTTCAGGTGTGCCATACCTTTGTAATAAGTAGGACTGTTAGTGCTCTAGTTGTTCTTTAGAACACTCTAGGAGGCTGCAGTAGAACACAAAGGAATCAACTGACAGTCTCTGTCCTTGTTGGATGTACATGTTTTACTGAGAATGTCAGACTTCATTTTCACATGACTGAGAAAGATAATGTGAATTTACAGAAAATATGCTTTCAGTTTAGCTTATAGATCCCCTTCCAAATCACTGTGGGAAAATCATGAGATATTAGTGTTCTTTCAAACAATATTCATGATATCACAGCAGAAGGTTTTTTCACATGGTAAAATCACCTTAGAACCCACCACAATTCCTAAAACGAGTATGGTACCATCAACAAATGATTTATAATGTAACTAAAGTCCTAAAACCCTCTATTAACTAGAATGCTTTTTAATGATGTGCTATCATGTATATTGGTCCCAAGATGGCTGCCAACACTTCTTGGATGAAGTGCTGACAGCCAATCAGATCAGATGTGTGGTTAGGCTCCGCCCAGATATATATCTTTTTTTGAACCTAAATTACTCAAAATCCACTGGAGCACATATATTGAGACCTAGCAAAGGCACATCGGGCTAACAGTCCCTACAATTTTGCCAAGTTTCTTGCAAATCCATTCAGCCGTTCGAGCTAAAAGTGAGGCCAACCGCCCTATGGAAATTAACATGGGAAAAACGCGTTTTGGGACCCCCCTTTTTTCTCGGCCCCCCCTTAATGAAACCCCCCCAAATTGTCAGGGGCTGCTCAGAAACAAAATGTTCCATTTTCCTGAAAATTTCAGCCAATTCCGTCCACAAACGCCAAAGTTATTAGACATAGAATTTTCAAAAATCCCATAGAGAAAAAATCCTAACTATATATACCTACTGGCGACCGCCAGTAGGTAATATATATATATATATATATTTTACCTACTGGCGGTCGCCAGTAGGTAGTTATAGTTAGGATTGTTTTCTATAGGAAATCCGCAACATTCTATTGGGAACAACTTTGGCGCTGGTTGAGGAATCTGCCTGTAATATTCCTTAAATTTGCCTCGCTGCGCTCCGCTCCTTCCCTGAATGTTTGGGGGGGATTCATCAAGCGGGGGCCTAGATAAAAGGGGGGTCCCAAAACGTGTTTCCCCATGTTAATTTCCATAGGGCTGGGGACTCACTTTTAGCCCGAACGGCTGAATGGATTTCCACAAAACGTGGCAAAATTGTAGGGACTGGTAGCCCGATGTGCCTTTGCTATGTCTGAAGATATGTGCTCCTGTGGATTTTGAGTAATTTAGGTTCAAAAATATATATATATATCTGGGAGGAGCCTAACCACACATCTGATCTGATTGGCTGTCAGCACTTCATCCAAGAAGTGTTGGCAGCCATCTTGGGACCAATATACATGATAGCACCTCATTAAAAAGCATTGTAGTTAATATAGGGTTTTAGGACGTTAGTTAAATTATAAATTATTTGTTGATGGTACCATACTCATTTTAGGAATTGTGGTGTGTTCTAAGGTGATTTTACCAACCATGTGAAAAAGCCTTCTGCTGTGATATCATGAATCATGTTTGAAAGAAAACTAATATCTCATGATTTTCCCACAGTTGTTTGGAAGGGGATCTATAAGCTAAACTGAAAGCATATTTTCTGTAAATTCACATTATCTTTCTCAGTCATGTGAGAATGAAGTCTGACATTCTCAGTAAAACATGTACATCCAACAAGGACAGAGACTGTCAGTTGATTCCTTTGTGTTCTACTGCAGCCTCCTAGAGTGTTCTAAAGAACAACTAGAGCGCTAACAGTCCTACTTATTACAAAGGTATAGCACACCTGAAGCCATCGTGATGGGAATAAAGTGGTAACTCTTAAAACATTAAATTTAAAAAAGAACAAAATGAGGGGGTATATTATGCCATAGAAAGTATTATTAGTGCTGCAGAAAGAAAAATTAGGGCACATTTTGAATGACTTCTCAAATCCTCTTCTATTTCATTAAAAAATTCTGACATGCAGTCTCCCAAGATGGCCACCACAGACAAAAGAGCCCAAATGTAGCCCAAATATCACCGAGATGTAGCCCAAGTATAGCCCAATGACAGAATGTCCCAGAGTGTTCTAAAGAACAACTAGAGCGCTAACAGTCCTTCTTATTACAAAGGTATGGCACACTTGAAGCCATCTTGATTGGAATAAAGTGGTAACTCTTAAAACATTTAATTTAAAAAGGAACAAAATGAGCGGGTATGTTTTGCCATAGAAAGTATGATTATTGCTGCAGAAAGAAAAATTAGGGCACATTTTGAGTGACTTCTCAAATCCTCTTCAATTTCATTAAAAAATTCTGACATACAGTCTCCCAAGATGGCCACCAGAGACAAAAGAGCCTAAATGTAGCCCAAATATCACCCAGATGTAGCCCAAGTATAGCCCAATGACAGAATGTCCCAGAGTGTTCTAAAGAACAACTAGAGCGCTAACAGTCTTACTTATGACAAAAGTATGGCACACCAGAAGCCATCTTGATTGGAATGAAGTGGTAAGTCTGAAAACATTTAATTTAAAAAGGAACAAAATGAGGGGGTTCATGTTGCCATAGAAAGTATGATTAGTGCTTCAGAAAGAAAAATTAGGGATCATTTTGAGTGACTTCTCAAATCCTCTTCTATTTCATTAAAAAAATTCTGACATGCAGACTGAAACATGCACTTTGAATACCAGCAGCAGACTTCCCTGGTGAGCAGTAGCTTTACTACAGTGATCTAATGAGCAACTAGAGTGCTAACATTCAGAATATATGGCAAATGTGTGACACATCTGAATGCCTTCTTGATGGAACCAAAGTAAACAAGCAATGAAAATGCAATAGATCTCGCCCTCGTTTAATTTAAAGCCATTCTGTTTGTAATGAGGTGGCTTTTTAGCTTTGCTTTTATTAGTGTTTTTTAAACTTTCATGTAAATAACATGCATCTGTATGCATATATGTATATGTATGCATGCATTTATATTTGTATTTATATAGATATAGAGATTATATATGTTTATATATGTATATATATATGTATATATATATATACATACACATACATATATATAAATGCATATGCATATATATATGTGTATATGTGTACGTGTAGAGAGAGGTAGAAAGGTAGAGGTGTAGAGGTAGAGAGGTAGAGGTAGAGAGGTAGCGGTAGAGAGGTAGAGACTAGTAGAGAGAGAAGTAGAGAGAGGTAGAGAGGTAGAGAGTAGAGAGTGAGTAATAGAGAGTAGAGAGTGAGTAATAGAGAGTAGTAGAGAGCAGCAGAGAGAGTAGCAGAGAGTGAGTAGTAGAGAGTAGTAGAGTGAATAGTAGAGCGAGTAGTAGAGAGTAGTAGAGAGTGAGTAGTAGAGAGTGAGTAGTAGAGAGTAGTAGAGAGTAAGTAGTAGAGTGAGTAGTAGAGAGCAGTAGAGAGTGAGTAGTAGAGAGTAGTAAAGAGTGAGTAGTAGAGAGTGAGTAGTAGAGAGTGAGTAGCAGAGAGAGAGAATAGTAGAGAGTAGTAGAGAGTGAGTAGTAGAGTGAGTAGTAGAGACTAGTAGAGAGAGTAGTAGATAGTGAGTAGTAGAGAGTAGTAGAGAGTGAGTAGTAGAGTGAGTAGTAGAGAGTGAGTAGTAGAGAGAGAGAGTAGTAGAGAGTGAGTAGTAGAGAGTAGTAGAGAGTGAGAAGTAGAGAGTGAGTAGTAGAGAGTAGTAGAGAGTGAGTAGTAAAGAGTGAGTAGCAGAGAGAGAGTAGTAGAGAGTGAGTAGTAGAGAGTAGTAGATAGTGAGTAGTAGGGAGTGAGTAGTAGAGAGAGAGTAGTAGAGAGTAGTAGAGTAGTAGAGCATGAGTAGTAGAAAGTGAGTATTTGAGAGTAGTGGAGTAGGAGAGAGTAAGTAGTAGAGAGTAGTGGAGAATATTACAAAGTTTGGCACAGCACCACTTGCACAATAAGTCCAATCAAATCATATCACTTAGAGTCCTAATTGAAGCGCTGAATCTTGGTGTATATTCAAATGCTTTTATTTTCCTTAAGTTTATGTACCACAGCCAGCCGAAACGATTCGTTCTGTACAACAGAACTTCTTCAGGGCGTTCTTATTTCCTTCAAGTTATGTCGGTATTCTGTTGTCATATAACAAGATATTTCTTCCAAATGTTAGACGAGACGTAAGTACATTCTTATTCAAAGTGACTAGGTATCAATTTTACCCACACAATTCGGGCAGACTTGAGTAATTTATAGCATCCTCAAAGTCAGTCTTTCAAATATTCCAAAGTATAGGACATGATAATACAAATCCAAATGTTTCTCAAGAAAAGTCATTTTCAATCGTTCGGAATATCGTGTTTGGGCAGATATGACCCAGGGACCCCCAGTATGCAAGGGGAATTAGTCCCCCCTCTGCAAACGCGCCAGTGGCCTGCGTTGCAGAGAGGTGTAAAAAGGGGCATAGCCTCATTACACCTCTGTGCAATGCAGCCCCCTGGCGCATACTGGAGGTTCCAGGTGGGCTAGTTGGCCCCCAGGGACCCCAGTATGCAAAGGGAATTAGTTCCCCCTCTGCAAACGCGGCAGGGGGCTGCGTTGCAGAGAGGTGTAACAAGGGGCATAGCCTCATTACACCTCTGCAATGCAGCCCCCTGGCGCATACTGGAGGTTCCAGGTGGGCTAGTTGGCCCCCAGGGGCCCCCAGTATGCAAGGGGAATTAGTTCCCCCTCTTCAAACATGCACGGGGGCTGCGTTGCAGAGAGGTGTAAAAAGGGGCGTGGCTTCATTACACCTCTTTGCAATGCAGTCCCCTGGCGCATACTGGAGATTCCTGGTGGGCTTTCAGGTCTTATATAGTTAGAAATTAGCATTAAAAAAACTTTGAAATTCACTGAAAAAAACATAGGTTTCAGGCCTTATATAGTTAGGAATTAGCATTTAAAAAACCTATGAAATTCACTGAAAAAACCATAGGTTTCACACCAGTTATAGTTAGGAATTAGCATTTAAAAAACCTATTAAATTCACTGAAAAAAACATAGGTTTGACACAAGTTATAGTGATGTCATGAGTGATGTCACTGACCATGTCATGAGTGATGTAATATGTGACGTCATCAGCAGTGCATTGCAGGCGCGCAAGTTATAGTGAGTCCAACTAACTATAACGTGGGAATTTCAATGGTTTTATGTCAGTAAAATTTCCAGCTACCTATAACTGGTGTCAAACCTATGGTTTTTTCAGTGAATTTAATAGGTTTTTTAAATGCTAATTCCTAACTATAACTGGTGTGAAACCTATAGTTTTTTCAGTGAATATATATATATATATATATATATATATATATATATATTCACTGAAAAAAACATAGGTTTCAGGCATGTTATAGTTAGAAATTAGCATTTAAAAACCGTTCAAAATTCACTGAAAAAACCATAGGTTTTTGGGAAAGTTATAGTTAGTTGGACATTTCACTCGCAATGCACTGCTGATGACGTCACATATTACATCACTCATGACATGCTCAGTGACATCACTGATGACATCACTGATGACATTATCCAGTGACTGTGTGTTTCTGTAAAGTTTAAATATGTTTAATATATATAGGGAAAGGTGTATTGAAGAATAAGTGGGTGTATGAGTGTCTGAATGGATGATTTATTAGGTGCTTGACTGACTCTATAAGTGAGTAATTAAACGTATCTTACTGAATGCATGGTTTAGTGAGTAAACTATGTAAATGTCTGTATTCAACTGTCTGTTGGTGTGTAAGCGGCTAAGTGGGTTTGTGAATAGCTACATGAGTGTCTATATGTGTTATTGATTGGTTGTCTGAGTATCTGTATAGGTGCCTGAGTGTTTATGTGGGTGGGGTGTGTGTGGCTCTGTGCATAAATGTGTGAGTGGGTAATTCACTGGGTGCATGGTTTCAAGAGTGCATATGTGATGGACTGTATGGGTGGGTGAGTGTGTGTATGGGTGTATTAGTGAGTGAATGTATATCTCAGTGGTACATGTGTGAGTAACTACATATGTGAAAGGCAGTATATATGTGTGTTGGAGCATATAAATGGTTATAAGTGAGTGTGTGATTGTGAGAGTGGCTGTATGGATGATTGTGTGCTTGTATAAGTGATTGTATAAGAGGGTAAGAATCTGCTAGTATTTGTATGAGTGATTGAGCTGGTGTGTGTATAATTGTATATGTGAGTAAATGGCAGTGTGATTAATTATTTGCATGACTGACTAGGCGTGTGAGTACCTCTATGGATGAGTGGTGGTGTGTGAGTGTCTATATAGGTGTATGAGTGCATATGATAGTCCTGTACTGATTGACCATAAGTATGAGTGACTGTACGGGTGAGTGAGTGGGTGTGTGTGTTAACCTAAGAATCAGTGAGTGTGTATGTAGTTATTGCTGTTGGAGTGTCTATGATTTTGAGAATGGCAGTCTGTAACTTAGAGTGGGTGTATCAAAGGTTATATTAGGGTTTAAGAGCATGCATCAAATTATCACATGGATGATGCCATCAATGATGTCATCAGTGATGTCACTGACCATGTCATGAGTGATGTATTATGTGACATCATCAGCAGTGCATTGTGGGCGCATGAGTTATAGTTAGCTGAACTAACTAAAACGGGGGAATTTCTCTGGTTTTGTTTGAGGGAAATGTCCAACTAACTATAACTTTCCCTAAAACCTATGGTTTATTCAGAGAATTTCTAACGTTTTTTAAATGCTCATTTCTAACTATAACGTGCCTGAAACCTATGTTTCTTTCAGTGAATTTCAAAGGTTTTTCAAATGCTAGTTTCTAACTATGCCTACAGAGGTAGGAAATGTGAAGAAAGAAAAAAAAAACGCACAGTAAGAAGCAAAAGATATGCAGAAAGAAGCAACAGAAGTCCACAAAGACGAAGAAAAGTGCAGGAAGAAGCAAGGCATGTGCAGAAAGAACCAACAGAGGAGCAGAAAGAGGCATTGTTGCAAAATCATCTTGTGCCCACAACTTGTTCAGACGGGTACTGGTGGTAACTGACTCTGACTAACCAGGCCTAGAGCCAGTGCTATGCTAAGAGACACTTAGAATACAGTGAAAACACCTACATACACCAGGGAATACTATGCGTTGGGGTACCCCTGTGATTAGCCTGACCTCTGCTGTAAGGCCCTAGTACACAATATGGCAGGGGGATTAAAACTACCTCTTAAAATGTGCTACGGGGCGCGTTTGCACAGTGGTGAAGGGAGGGGGAGGCCTGAGGTGACATGTGCAAACACGCCCTGTGGCCGTTTTAGGTTGGGAGATTAAGTCCCCTTGAATCCTGACGGTCCCTGGGGTCCAACTAGCCAACCAGGTACCTCCAGTAAGCGCCACAGAGCTGCGTTGGAGAGAGGTGTAAAAAGGGGCATGGCCTGGCCCACCTCTCTGCAACGCAGCGCAGTGGCGCTTACTGGAGGTACCTGGCGGGGTTGTTGTCCCCCAGGGACCCTCAATATTGAAGAGGAATTTATTCCCCAACTTAAAACGCACCACAAGGCGTATTTGCAAACATGTCATCTCAGGCCCCGCCGCCTCCCTTCACCACTGTGCAAACGCGACCCGTGGCACGTTTTAAGTTGGGAGATTAAGTCCCCTTGAATCCTGAGTGTCCCTGGGGTCCAACTATCTCACGAGGTACCTCCAGTAAGTGCCACAGAGCTGCATTGCAGAGAGGTGTAAAAAAGGGCGTAGCCTCTGAACACCTCTGGGCAACGCAGCTCCCTGGTGCATAAAGGAGGTACCTGGTGGGCAAGTTGGACTCAGGGCCATCAGTATTCAAGGGGAATTAATTCCCCAACTTACAACGTGCCAGGGGTCGCGTTTGCACAGTGGTGTAGGGAGGGTGCGGAGCAGGGCCTGAGGTGACATGTGTGCAAACATGCCCTGTGGCGGGTTTTATGTTAGGGAATTAATTCCTCTTCAATCCTAAGGATCCCGGGGGGGGGGCCAACTAGCCCACCAGGTACCTCCAGTAGGTGCCACAGGGCTGCATTGCAGAGAGGTGTAAAAAGGGGCGTGGCCTGGATCACCTCTGTGCAACGCAGCTCCCTGGCAAATATTTGTTTCTGGTGGGCCTGTTGGCCCCCAGGCACCCCCAGTATTCAAGGGGAATTAGTCCCCATCTTACAAGGAGCCAGGGGGCACGTTTGTTGAGTGCTGGAGGGAGGAGGCTTTTGATTTTTAGAAGGGGGGCTGTGTGGCCGCCCTTAATTTTCCTTTTTTTGTGGCCCTGGGGACCCCATCCTCCAGGGCCTGACCCCTATTTTTCCTTTTTTTAAAGAAAAAAATGGGAAGAGGGGCCGCGTGCCCCCCCCCCCCCCCCCCCACCTTAGGCTGATATCTGCCCGGGCACCCCATCCCCAAGGCATGGCCATATATATATATATATATTTTTTTTTTTTTAGAAAGGAGGAGGGCCACGACATCGGACCAGATTGCCTCAACTCTCGACTGTCCTTCTACACCCCCCCCGCCAACTACGCTCTTCCAGCCAAGCCTTCGCCACTGTACCTCGCATCAACAAGACCACCATGGGAGGCAGATCCTTTTCATACCTGGCTGCTAAAACATGGAACTCACTCCCCGCTTACCTTCGCCTCACCCAGAACCACCTAGCGTTCAGAAAGCAGCTTAAAACGTGGATATTTGACAAATAATCCTCCTCCCCTTCCTAAGCGCCTTGAAACCCTCTGGGTATGTAGTGCGCTATACAAATTTTATGACTTGACTTGACTTGACTCCTGAGGCCTCTGTTAGCCCCGGGGACCCCATCCCCTTGGGCCCTGCCTCATTTTTAATTTTTTTAGTTTATTGGGGAGGGGGGGCATGTGGCTACCCTCCCAGGCCACTCCTGGCTCCGGGGACTCCATCCCCCAGGGTCTGGCCTTTCCATTGGGTACCGTGAGGGGGTCCCCAATTCCCCCACAGTCCCGCTTGCTCCCCACCTCCGGCAGGAGCTGGCATTGCTTTTCCACACGGGGAGCTGCTGACATGCAGCTCCCTGTGTGGAAAAGCAATCTGGTTTGGGTTTTGGAATAGAGAGCAGGTACCCTGCTCTCTCTCATCCAAAAACCAAATCAGAGTTTGCTGCTCCCGCCCTGCCATAGCAAACTGCAGTGTCCCGGGGGTGGGCACCCCGGGACACTGCAGGAGCCGGCTTTCAGGGTGGTGGTCCCCAGGGCCATCACTGGCTCCCCTCCCAACATTGTCAAAGCCCCGGCAGATGGCAATCCACTGCACTCGGACCATTTGTCTCTAAAAACAAATTCTTACTGGACAAGGGGGTGCCGCAGGGCTCCTGTCTCAGCCCAACTCTTTTAAATATTTATCTGACCCCCTTGGCCAAGCTAATTCAATCTTTCAGCTTTGAGATAGTCTTGTACGCCGATGATACACAGTTACTGTTTCCAATAGGCAAAAACATCAGCGATGAGCAACAACGCTTCAAAATTGGATGCAGGAACAGTGTCTACAGCTCAACCCGGGAAAAACAGAGCTAATGCTGTTAGGAAAGGATGAACATTTTTGGACACCTGACTGGTGGCCACCCCATTTGGGTGGGGCACCAAATCCAGCCTCTTCAGTAAAAAGCTTGGGAATCCAGCTGGATGTCAAACTTAACATGAAGGGTTGCTAGAGCGCGCAGTTTTCCCCAGGTCACCCGGGTTACAAATTCTTTAACACGCACTGGGCCCTTGGCGTGATAGATCACACTAATTTTGTTTGGGTGAAACTGGGTGAGGATTTCTCCTCCTGCACGCTGCTAAGAGTAATCAGGTTTGGTTTACCTCTGCTTACCATGCACCCGACTTACCACAGGCGCAACTCCTTGACGGACCTGGAGCTATTTAAGGAAAAAGTAGACAGGCCTAACATTCAATAAACTTAAAACCAGTAAAATACTTTCCACAATTCTGTAAAATGACCACAGACACCTGAATAAGTTCGAATTTTTATATAAGAATTCAAAGTGAGGAAGCCAAGATAATAAGCGATACACAGAGTAATATATCAAACATCAATATCAGTACCAATAGGTAACTTTGCACAAAAAATATGACCATTTAGAATATATGGGAAACTACAGGGAGAAGTTTAGCACATACTATTCACTGCAACTTTATACTAGAACATAGGAATGGGATGGGCCCTAGAACATGTACTTAACCTAAGTATTTGAGCTATTCTTGCTAAGTTCACTGCAAACCACTAAAGGAAAGGGGAAAAAACGGGAACATGCTATGGTTTTATAAAATCAATGAGTTCCTAAAGGACGGGGGGGAGAGAAGGAACCAACTAAAATTCAGACACATATACTGCAATGGCAATTGAGCAATAATATAGGTAAGAATGCCTTTACCAGATCAGAGAAGAGAGAGAGAGAGAGACACGTAAACCCACAATCTATATTTACCTAGTTCAGATTGAAGACCAACCCTGGCCACGGGTCAGTTGGGAAGACGGGGACAGGGACCCTCAGAAAGGAATGCCAGAATGCGAGCAGGTACAGCTCACGGACAGTAAGGACAGGATACCCCTCAGGTTCGAGTCAGGGACTGGGCCTCCCAGAGTACGACCGACACCCACAGCTTCGGACAGCAACGCCTGCGTTACCCCCTCCTGCAAGTAATCCGCCCGAAACCCCGATTGGATTTTCGAATTCCCCAGCAAAGTGCTTCGCCAGCACTTAGGATTTTCCACCCCTTAGGAGATTGTGGAAAGTATGGACAAAGTGCTCCGCAGCACTTTCAGAATGAGCACCTATTGGGATCGTAGGGTCAGTGACAGGTCTGCTACTCGGACAAGTCGGACAATTTTCCTAAGCTAAACTAGGGTAATTATACAGTTTGGGGACCCTTAGACCACCCATTAATGTTGCAAGTGACAGTTTCCCACATTGTGATTGGTCAGGAGAGGTGGTGCGGTCTTTACCACCTCCTAGAATTCAGTTTCCCATGATTTAATATGCAATTTTGAACACCCGCCCCTCAGGTTCACGTTCCCATGCATAGAATACAGCAGTACAGGACAGTTTTCAATAGGTAGCAACAGTATTGCTTCTTTCAAGGTAAGACTCCGTATTCCCAGCGATGTTCCCAGGCGCATTGTGCTTCAGGAGCCAGCTGGCTAGGTTTAGCTTCTGCGCAGTTGGAACATCCTCCGGTCAGGTGACGGTGCCAAGCAGAGCTTCAAGTATGGCTCCGCTCATGAATACCCAGCCCACAAAGACGCGGTACATGAAAAGTAAGCGAAAACAAATTAGAATCATACATAAAAATGATCGCACTGTATACCATGATAAGAGATAACCAACCCTTACTTTTATAATAACTATAGCATTAGGGATTAATGCGAAAGAATAGATAGGCTAAAAGCTGCTGCATTAAGCAGAGAGCGTGGTGAGAGACAAGCGGCCATATTTAGCATCAATGCGCATGAGCACAGAATCCCTCCAGAATGCGAGTGCGTCACATCACATGGGTATGACCGACGCATGCGCAGACTGAATTGCGGCAAAGCAGCCATTTTCAGTGCAAGCTTCGTTAGTACGTGAAAAGACAAACAAGCAAGCATCCTAGGGACACCCGCGTGTAGGGGAAAACACTTCACAAATGACGAACAATGATGTTAATATTATTATGTAATTTAGACAAGGGTTTTGCATACGAGCAAGGCGCTATACGTGCGAATCCTTGCTCCATCAATCCCCTCTTTGATGATATTTACTATCATCACTACATGAAGGAAACAGATGCCAACTTTTCTCATTCATTCATATCGTCCATTTCGATTTCAATAAACTTATTGTTTAGTTTTCTTTCAGCCTCCCTATGAGAGTGGTGATTTTTCGCCTTTTTATAAATTGCATTCTTCAGCTCCTCTAATTCTAATTCATCAATGTTTCTTTTCACCCCCCTCGGATTGACTGTATATTTCTTTTTACACTTTTGACATTTGCAGCAGATAAAAATGATCAATACAATCACACCTATTATGACTATTGGCATCAGGATTTTCCACAAAATATTTCTACCCAGATTAGTAAACCAACTACCTATAGAGGAGAGACCTCCAGTCAGTCTCGTCCAGGCACTGTCAACCTCCAATGGTTTGAGTTCCTTTTCCAAATTAGTTATGTTCCTCACATATTGTTTTAATTCGATACTCTTATCAGGAATGTAGGTGCAACAATGTTGCGCTCTCAGCATTCTACAGACTCCGCCCTCTTTTGCTAATAGGGTGTCAAGGGCAAGACGGTTTTGTAAAACCATTGATCTGATCGCAACCATTTCGGTATTGACCAGCAGGAAACCAGCAGCAGTGTCCGTTGATAACCGGTCCACTACTGTAGACAATTTGCAGATTCTATGGGTGTTCAGAACTACCCCCATTCCAGGTATCAGTGCACTAAAAATATCACCTACAATTTCGCCTACACTTTCGCGTTTACTACGCACTAAGCCATTAGTTTCATCATCGCTTCCAGCTGCATTGCTCACATGGTATATTTTCGGGAAAACAATGCCAAAGTAGCAGCTTCCATACCAGTGATCCGGCAATTTGAAATAAGCCTTGTTCCCACATATATAATATATTCCGGGAAACACAGGTTCTGACCCGTTTTTGAAACCCCAACCTCCAATTACCTTATAATTATGTTCACACTCGCTGGAACCGATGAATACATTGTTATAGTACTCTGTCCTTTCCCTATGGATACAAAGTTTCCCCTTTCCTTCAAAATCCAGCAACAAGGCAGGACTGGCTTCGCCTTCTGAGGTGTTATCCATGTGCTCAGCCCACCTAGGAACTCTTTCCTTCTCGTCATTTGCCTTCTTCTGAAACTTTTCTCTCCTTCTGTCTGCCATCTTTATAAACATCTTTTCCTGCTCTTGCAGTGAACAGGTCAGATTGTCTTCTTTTGCTTGATCTAAGTCTATGTTACCTATAGTCAGGAAATATTCTCCCATATAGCGGGTCACGTCACTTGTAGTATGTACACGGTTCAAATGTCTTCTAATAGGAAGTTCAGAAAATACTACGTCATCATTTGAATAATAGTACTGCAAGGTGCTTCTATAGAACAAGCTAGCCAATATACTACAGGATATTCCATAGGTCAAAGGTAGATGATGGTATGTCACGCCTTCAGCCACTGAGGTTGGTAGCTTCATGCAGACATAACAGTCCTCTATTTCCATAGCCTCTACGTAATGCACTAACAAGTTAGCAAAAACATTTAAATGCGTCCTGTTCTTCATTTTGTGAAAATGTAGTCCATCCTCATCTGGTGCTTCTAAATCAGGTCGTGTGTGTGTCAGTCCTACTCTTTTGTCGCGTCTTTCTAGTCTTCGTGGTGTTTCTGCAGTCGGTACAACCCCTACATCTACTGCTTCGGGTTCAGTAGGGGACAAGTTAGGATTCTTACTTATCATAAAAGGTAGAAAAACTGTTAGTCCTATCCACATTACTATTAGCATAGCTACACTACACAAGCATATCTTACAACAGGTTTTGAGACACCCACAGCGGGATCTCCCAGAGACACTCGGATCAGACATTTTAGCTTACAGGTGGCTTTTGCTACCCCTCTTCGTTTCTTTGCACCAAAGGCTCACTTCAGGGCTTCGCTTAAGGAGGGTCTTCGTCCGAACTCCGATCAGCAAGGAACTCGTTGTCACTGTTGCCACTGTGGTGAGGCTCGTCAATCTCTTCCAACACAAGGTACGTCCACTCAGGGCTTCGATACAGTCGGTTCTGTTTCTTTATTCTGTCGCTCTTTCTCAGCGATTTGCCTTGGGCTGCATTCCTTTCACTTAAAGCCCTTTTTCGGTCTTTATCGTTTTCTTCGACTGTCTTTAGTCTGAGCCTTAGTCTCTTGACGTATCGAGGTGTACTTCTTCCTCCGTGCCTCCCAGTGGTTGATGAGACTTCTCCTTCTTCGTGCACTCTTTTCACTTTTTGTTGTGGCACTTCTGATTCCCTGCCTGTCTGACTAGTTCCAGGTCTTTCGTCTATCTCTTCTGCCTGGTCGCTAATCTGTCCCTGCTCAGATTCAAATCGCACTTTCTTTTTATTTCTGGTTACTGTTGTTTCCGTTGTCTGAGCACTTTGATCTAGTTCTATCTGTTCCTGTTCATGCTCTTCGATCTCTTCGTTTTCTTCTGCATGAACGTCAGCCCTAATTTCTAACTGTCCCTTTCTCGGCTCCGGAGTTTCAGGAGGAGTCTCGAGATCTTGATCTGACCCTACTTGGCCTATGTCCTGATCAGGTGGGTTGTGGCTTTCGTTGACCTGACCTGCTCCTTCTATTTCTGACTCACCTGGACTATCCCACTCACTGTCTAAGTAAGAATATTTCCGGGTTCGTATTGGATCATGAACCGGTTCGTCGGCGGGATACCATTCAACGTCTCGACTTGTGCTCGGCAGTTCGATGTCAGCTAGCTCCGGACTCTCTTCCTCGGAGGTCTCCTCAGCTGTGCTGCCTTCAGCTCCAGTCGCGTTTTCTCCAGATACCCGCTTTGTGTGGCTGGCGTGGATCCACTTCGGTACACCAGCGCACTTCACAGCAGTGGTAGTGACGAGGATCACTTGTCGTCGCTTTCCCCACCTTGGCTTCAAGCAGCTGCTCCGGGTGTGTTTCTTTAACACCACCCAGTCTCCTAGCTGCAGGTTGTGTGCTGGAGTCTTTGGCCACTCGTCTTCCGTCTCTCCAATCTGCTGAGAGAGAGAACGCACTTGGTCACCCAGCTGCTTGCAGTATTCTAGCACCATATCATCAGAAATGCTTAGCAGTTTGTTTCCGGGTACCCATGCCTGGCGCATCACTCTTCCCATCAACACTTCATGGGGACTCAGGCCAGTCTTTCGATTCGGGATACTTCTCAAACTCATCAGCACCAGGGGTAAAGCTTCTATCCAGTTCATTTTTGTGGAATCACACATTTTTCCCAGTCTGGACTTCAGAGTGCCATTTATTTGTTCCACTACCCCAGAAGCCTCTGGGTGGTAGGCGCAGTGCAATCTTTGCTTCATTTTGAATGCTCTACAGAGTTCCAATAGGACATCGTTGGCAAAATGCCCACCTTGGTCCGTTTCGATCGTCTCTGGGATCCCATACCTAGGTATCAACTCCCTGAGCAATAATTTGGCTGTGGTGATAGCGTCATTTTTCTTAGCTGGATATGCTTCCACCCACCTGGAGAATAGACATACTATGACTAAGACATATCTATATCCGTTGCATCTGGGCATGGTTATGAAGTCTGCCTGTATTCTCACGAAGGGACCTACTGCCTTTCCAATAGTACTCTGCTTCACTACAGTCTTTTTTCCTGCATTGAATTGCTGACACACTAGGCACCTCTGGCAAAGCCTTTCCGCCTGGTCCCTGAACTTTGAATTATAGAACACTTGGTCAAACACCCGACACATCGCGTCTCTTCCCATATGTGTTGGCTCGTGTATCATTCTGACCATGGGGTCGATCAAGCTATCAGGCAGTACAGGCACCCCAGCCGGGTTTACCACCACACCATCTTCTCGCAACTCGCATTCCTTTGCTGCCCACCTGCCTTTTTCTTGCCTGTCTGTGGCTTGTTGTATCTCTCTTAATTCTTCCCACGTTGACACATTATCAAACAACATAAGTTGGCAGCTGGTTCCATCCCACCGGGCAATTTGTAGGGACATCTGGTGTCGAGCACAAAACTGTGCAATTTGGTCAGCGTACCTATTACCGGCAGTCACATCATCATTTCCAGATCTGTGAGCCGCACACTTGACCACAGCCAATTCTTTGGGTAATTGGATGGCTTCCAGTAAGTTATGCACTACTTTCCCATTTCGGATAGGTGTGCCAGAGGAAGTCATGAATTCTCTTTGCAACCACAATTGGCCGAAGTCATGAACAACCCCGAAACAGTACTGACTGTCTGTGAAAACAGTAATTCTTTTGTTTTTTCCCCTCTTGCATGCCCGAGTTAACGCTATAAGCTCTGCCACTTGTGCAGATTTCACCTCGCGCATGTAAGATGCCTCGACGACTCCTGTCAGCGTAACCACAGCATAGGCAGCACTCAGACTCCCACTCTCATGTCTCAAACACGAGCCATCCACAAACATTGTTTTATCCCCATCACGTAGTGCTATTTCACGAATGTCAGGACGGGGCTTGGTGCTGTATTCAGTCAGATCGATGCAATTATGTTCCCCACCCTCATCCAATTCTGCATCCAGAGGGACAGGTAACAGTGTCGCAGGATTTAGGACATTGCACCGGGAGATAGTTACATTTTCAGCACCAATCAAAATTCTCTCATACTTAGTCAGCCGACTAGGTGTGAGGTACTGGGTCTTAGTTCTAGTCAGTAGGATGACAACAGAGTGAGGAACATAGACAGTGACGGGATGTCCCATGACAATGCTCTCACTCTGTTCTAGACTGACGCAAGTAGCAGCAACGGCTTTTAAGCAGCCAGGCAGTCCAGCCGCCACTGGATCTAGGGTGGCCGAAAAGTAGGCGACTGGTCTCCTGACTGATCCGTGCTCCTGGGTCAGGACTGAAAGAGCACAATTTTCTCTGGTGTCACAGAACAGTTCAAAGGGTTTATTGTACTCAGGCATACCCAATGCAGGTGCGGTACATAGACAGTTTCTCAGAGTTACCCAAGCATTCATGCTCTCACTGTCCCAGTGGACGGGATCTTCCACTCCTTTCTTTGTCATATTTATCAGGGGTCGGGCTAGAGCCGCAAATCCTGCAATCCATTGCCTGCAGTAACCCACAACTCCCAAGAACATTCTCACCTCTTTCTGGGTTGTGGGCAGTTCCATCGCTTTAATTATTTTGATCCTTTCGGTAGTGACCTTCCTGATTCCCTTTTCTATCTGGTGCCCCAGATATTTTACTGAGTTTTTACAGAATTGTAATTTGTCAGGCGACACTTTATGTCCTCCCTTTCCTAGGTGATTCAGCAAGGCAATTGTGTCAGTGACACAGTCAGACTGGGTTTTAGATGCCACTAACAGGTCATCTATGTACTGCACCAAAACAGACTCTCGTGGCAGCACTAGGGATTCAAGGCACTTTTTCAGTATCTGGTTGAAAATCGATGGACTTTCGGTGTACCCTTGAGGGACACGATTCCAGACATAGATATGGCTGTCGAATTCAAAACTGAAAAGGAACTTGCTTTCTGGGTGCAATGGGATGGAAAAGAAAGCGTGGCACAGATCGATGACAGTGAACCATTCTGCATTCCAAGGAATCTGGTAGAGTATTACTGCAGGGTTGGGCACAATAGGACAGCAAGGCACAACAATTTGGTTTACCTTGCGCAAATCTTGCACCACCCGGTACTTCCCACTAGGCTTTTTGATCCCAATGATAGGTGAATTACAAGGGCTGCTCAACACTTTTTCTATTATTTCGGCTTCTAGCAGCCTCGTGATTTCAGTCGCTACTCCTGCCTTTACTTCTGCACTCATTTTGTACTGTCTGGTTTTGGGGTATACAGCATTTGTTTTTATTGCTATTTTAACTGGGTCCACATTTGCCATCAGGCCTACATCTTTTCCCGTGAAATCCCACACTTCGGGTACTACTCTTAGCTGGAGTTCCTCAGGTAAATCCTCAATTGTCAAAGGCTTGATATCAGCATCTTGTCTGACTAACATCAGTTTGTACAGGCCATCTTCATCGGGGGTCTGAATTTCAACGCCATTTGGTGTGCAGTAAATGGTACAACGCATCTTGCACAACAAATCACGTCCCAGTAGGTTTACAGGACTGGAATCACAGACCACAAATCTGTGCATTTCCTTGAAATTTCCTATGGAAATCTCCATTGGTTCAGTTACAGGGGTACTTATTATCTGATTTGAGACTCCCACTACTTGGATTGCTTCTCCCGAGAGGGGTAGGTTAGGAACATCCACTGTTCTTACAGTAGATCTGGTAGCGCCAGTGTCCAACAGAAAGGTGACATCTCTTCCTTCAACCTTTCCTTCAATGTATGGTCCAGTCTGGTCTACCGGCAAGGAGGCGCCAAGCACGCACTCCTCATCCTCCCCTCTCAGGCCCCGTCAATCTTGATCCTCACAAAGGAAGGTATCACTTAGCAAGTACTGCGGGATGACTGCATTTCTTTCACTCTCAACCTCCCATACTTCCGCCCTCTCATTCTGCTGACCCTGACTCTTAAAATTCTGTCTAGGAGCGCGAGGTACTGGAGGTAATTTTACCTGTTGCTGGGTTTTCCTTGTCCCCTCTTTCGGCACCTGTGGATTTAAACCATTTACAGGGGCATTACCAGCCTGTAGGTGTGGACACTCGTCTCTCCAATGCCCCATCTGGCCGCACCCATGGCACGGGAACTTTTTCATGGCCTCCTCACGACTCATTTTAGGTCTGGGCTTTCCTCCCCCCCCAGAACTGGTATTCGGAACATTATTATCAGAAGTCAATTTACTTAACTGTTTTTCTTGCTGTTCGGCTAATTTCACCTGTGCCCACATCACTTTCTCCTTGAGGGCTTTCTTTTTATTCTCAATTTCATCTTCGCAGTATTTTGCATATTTCAGGACATCATCTATGGGCTTTCCCTGCCAACTTATTTTGTTATCTCGAATCCATTGTGATATTTCAGGCCTTAATCCTAGCACAAATCTGTAACTGAAATGGGTCATGTCTTTCATGTCCACATTATCAATACCACTGTAAGTTTTGAATACCTGTAGTAACCTTTCGTAAAATGAATGCACTGTCTCATCACGTTCTTGGGTTGTTCTATCTATTCGGGTCCAATATGTCTCTTTGGCTGGCACCTTTTTCTTAAGATACTGTATGACCTGGTCATATTTCCTCATTACATCCGGTGAAGGGGCTCCCGTTCTCTCATCTCTTGGATATTCATCATTAGGCCAATCAATCTCTATTTTACATTCCGTCCACAGATCTACAGGGACCACAATATCGAAAAACCCATCCAGGTCTTTCAGCAGGCATTTCTGAACTTTTATGAAACGCTCTACCTGTCGGTACCAGTCAACTGGTTTCTCGCGTAATTTCGGGAAGTCATTTGTAAATGACACAATGTCTTGCCTGGACCAAGGGACATGGACGTACTTTCCTCCCGGGACCTCTCTCATGGGACACAATTTTTCTGTTGGGGTTACTTCCTTTAATACGAATTCTGAAGTTATCGACCCAGCCCTACTGCCTTCCTTTTTCTTTGCCCACCTCGTTCTCCATTTCCCCACTTCGCCCCATTTCTGCAGGAGTTTCAACAATTCCTTTACTTGGATCTGTTTCCCCATCACATTCAGACTTTCTAAATCCTTGTCTGAAAAGTCCACTCTGTAGGGTTTCTGAAGAATTTTGGAGCGACTAACATCAACTCCCATTTCTGCGGCGGCATCCATTATCTTTTCGTGGAGCACCCTAGCATTCCGGGTAAGATTTTTACTGATGAATAGTAACTCTCCCTCATTATACGAGCTCAGGCGCTCAACTCCCACGTTCCCAGCCATCATTTCTTCTATTTCTATTCTTAATTTATATATTTCCAATGGTTTTGGTTGAGAAGTGGTCTCCTTCTCTATCTCCTTTGTCCATCTGTCTAATTCTTCAGGGGAAACTAAAGAGGCGTTCCTAATTCCAGATGCACTTTCAATCACCACTTCCTTTTGCCTAGGCAGACTTCTTGCCCCTGCTATACTGGCCCTCGACTCCCTTATTGGCAAATCCATTAAACTTCCAGATTCACACTCACTTTCCTGATCCTCATCTACGAATATTTCTTTCCTCGGGGTCTGGAAGCTAGGAGTAGGCAGTATCGGGGTGATGACAGGAGGAAGGGGACTAATCAAGTCATTTTTATACATTGGGATAGCAGGACCAATAGTTACCGGAATGGTCAAGGCCTCAGGATGGGGATGCATCTGTGCAATGGTTCTGGCTAAGTCCTCTCGCTGTCTAGTCAGGACCTCTCTTTCTTTTTCCTGCAACCCCCTTTCAGCAGAATTGCCATGCAATACCTGGGGTACTAAGGATGGATAAATACTCGGGGCAGTCGGGGCAACCAATCGAGGGGGACTTTCCCCGAATGGTTGATAATTCGGGACTGTGGACTTAGGTCTGCAAAACTCATCCCTTCCATTATATTTACTGCTTGTAGCTGTCCCGTCTGAATCACTTTCCCTCTTACTTCGGGGGTAATTGGTAACGGAATTTTGAGAATGCACCGAATCTGATTCTGCTACATAGGGAGGTGGATCCTTCATTAACAAGTCTTCCAGGTGTTCATCTTCTACATCCCCCATAGGTGCTAGGTGATGGGTTTTTGCTTTACATTTTCCTCTTTTCTCCTCTAATACTCCCATCATGGGGAACAGCCCTTCATTTAACATAGACTGCCTCCACTGTTTCAATTTCTGCTCTTTGGTTGGCGTTGGAAGTCTGGGATACCACTTACTCACTCCTTTATCCATTCGGGGTTTATCTCGCTCTGCAGCCTCGATCTCCCACTCCTCCAAAGCTTCGTACTGGGTCAACCTAGGTCTAGGGTGTAATTCATTCATGCGGGTCCTTAAGTTAAACAGGATCCGACCATTAAATGTACCTTCAACAGGGAATGCCAGGACTCCGTCATCTACAGTATACTTTGCCCAATTTTCCAGCCAGATACAAGTGTGATACCCTTTATCAAACATCATGAAAGAGGCAGGGGTATTTGGCGGGGGAATGAGTACGCCTTCTCTTGTTCTAATGGGCTTGTCAGTTTTGAAAAAGTTCTTCACTTTATCCGAGAATGACAATTTTCTCTTTATTCCATACATCATGTGCGGTCTACCTCGTATAAGCTGATCCTTATGAAATCCTAGGTACTTTGGATTCGGTATGAAGTCTGGATACCACATACAACTCTCCAGACTCGCTTCTAACTCGGCTTGATTAATTTTGTTTACTTTCGTGCTTCCAATGCTAGCGCGACTTTTATCTCGCGCCACCCAATCCGGTCAGGGAATACAACTACGGTCAACCAATGGGTGCGCGGCCTTTTCGTAAGACAGAGTCTCCCGTTTCGGCACTCACCCCTCCTTCACAAATTCAGCTCCGCTACACGCCCGCTGTCCTGACCAATACCAGCGCGGCACGGAGTGACGTCAGAGCAGCTCTCCGACTGACTCCCGCCTTCACAAGGTAACGGAAACTTTTTACTTTTTCTAAAGTGCGAGTGCACGTTTTAGTTAACAACACACAACGTTTGCCACTATGTCTGAGTGTTCTAAAGAGAGAAAAGACTTTTCTTTCGCTACTAGTAAACCACTTCTGTCTACTTTTCATTCACTCTGGATAGACTTCTTTGCCTGTCCCTACACACTAGTAACATAGAACCCGTTATTCTTCTGACTCATCCACCTTGATCGGGGATATGTACTGAGCCAGGATTTCACCAGCGAACTATTTTACTTACCAGACAAGCCTCGGAGACCCTATTACTCCTTCCGTATGCGACCCTTACTAGGTGATATCGCAATGAAAGTTTTATAACGGACTCGTAGCTATCATTCACTCCATAAACAAAGGTCCTAATTAGTGCTTCCAGTTATCCTTACCCCTGCACTAATTCCTCAAACCTAGTGACTTCAACAGCTAACCGGATTCTACTCACCGTTAGCTAAAATACTTCCCCGGGGATTCAGACTACACTGAACATTTACAAACAATTCTGGGTTAATTCCACATGCAGTATTTATAACAGCAATGCAAATTCATGAACATTTACATATAAAAACACATTTCAAAAATATTGTAAAATATAGTAACAATCAGCAGCACGTTTTTGTATTCACGGTTTGTTTATGACTATCCTGTCTACCTAATCCAACTAGTCCAAACCATCCTCTGCTAGCCAGAAATTACTGCTAGAGCGCGCAGTTTTCCCCAGGTCACCCGGGTTACAAATTCTTTAACACGCACTGGGCCCTTGGCGTGATAGATCACACTAATTTTGTTTGGGTGAAACTGGGTGAGGATTTCTCCTCCTGCACGCTGCTAAGAGTAATCAGGTTTGGTTTACCTCTGCTTACCATGCACCCGACTTACCACAGGCGCAACTCCTTGACGGACCTGGAGCTATTTAAGGAAAAAGTAGACAGGCCTAACATTCAATAAACTTAAAACCAGTAAAATACTTTCCACAATTCTGTAAAATGACCACAGACACCTGAATAAGTTCGAATTTTTATATAAGAATTCAAAGTGAGGAAGCCAAGATAATAAGCGATACACAGAGTAATATATCAAACATCAATATCAGTACCAATAGGTAACTTTGCACAAAAAATATGACCATTTAGAATATATGGGAAACTACAGGGAGAAGTTTAGCACATACTATTCACTGCAACTTTATACTAGAACATAGGAATGGGATGGGCCCTAGAACATGTACTTAACCTAAGTATTTGAGCTATTCTTGCTAAGTTCACTGCAAACCACTAAAGGAAAGGGGAAAAAACGGGAACATGCTATGGTTTTATAAAATCAATGAGTTCCTAAAGGACGGGGGGGAGAGAAGGAACCAACTAAAATTCAGACACATATACTGCAATGGCAATTGAGCAATAATATAGGTAAGAATGCCTTTACCAGATCAGAGAAGAGAGAGAGAGAGAGACACGTAAACCCACAATCTATATTTACCTAGTTCAGATTGAAGACCAACCCTGGCCACGGGTCAGTTGGGAAGACGGGGACAGGGACCCTCAGAAAGGAATGCCAGAATGCGAGCAGGTACAGCTCACGGACAGTAAGGACAGGATACCCCTCAGGTTCGAGTCAGGGACTGGGCCTCCCAGAGTACGACCGACACCCACAGCTTCGGACAGCAACGCCTGCGTTACCCCCTCCTGCAAGTAATCCGCCCGAAAACCCGATTGGATTTTCGAATTCCCCAGCAAAGTGCTTCGCCAGCACTTAGGATTTTCCACCCCTTAGGAGATTGTGGAAAGTATGGACAAAGTGCTCCGCAGCACTTTCAGAATGAGCACCTATTGGGATCGTAGGGTCAGTGACAGGTCTGCTACTCGGACAAGTCGGACAATTTTCCTAAGCTAAACTAGGGTAATTATACAGTTTGGGGACCCTTAGACCACCCATTAATGTTGCAAGTGACAGTTTCCCACATTGTGATTGGTCAGGAGAGGTGGTGCGGTCTTTACCACCTCCTAGAATTCAGTTTCCCATGATTTAATATGCAATTTTGAACACCCGCCCCTCAGGTTCACGTTCCCATGCATAGAATACAGCAGTACAGGACAGTTTTCAATAGGTAGCAACAGTATTGCTTCTTTCAAGGTAAGACTCCGTATTCCCAGCGATGTTCCCAGGCGCATTGTGCTTCAGGAGCCAGCTGGCTAGGTTTAGCTTCTGCGCAGTTGGAACATCCTCCGGTCAGGTGACGGTGCCCAGCAGAGCTTCAAGTATGGCTCCGCTCATGAATACCCAGCCCACAAAGACGCGGTACATGAAAAGTAAGCGAAAACAAATTAGAATCATACATAAAAATGATCGCACTGTATACCATGATAAGAGATAACCAACCCTTACTTTTATAATAACTATAGCATTAGGGATTAATGCGAAAGAATAGATAGGCTAAAAGCTGCTGCATTAAGCAGAGAGCGTGGTGAGAGACAAGCGGCCATATTTAGCATCAATGCGCATGAGCACAGAATCCCTCCAGAATGCGAGTGCGTCACATCACATGGGTATGACCGACGCATGCGCAGACTGAATTGCGGCAAAGCAGCCATTTTCAGTGCAAGCTTCGTTAGTACGTGAAAAGACAAACAAGCAAGCATCCTAGGGACACCCGCGTGTAGGGGAAAACACTTCACAAATGACGAACAATGATGTTAATATTATTATGTAATTTAGACAAGGGTTTTGCATACGAGCAAGGCGCTATACGTGCGAATCCTTGCTCCATCAGGGTAACGTGAAAATCATCACAGGAGTATGTTACTACAATCTGCGTTTACTACGCAGAATCATCCCGTACCTACCACTGGAACATCGTAGAACTGTAGTGCAGGCAATGGTAGGGAGTAGGATGGATTATGGTAATGCCCTGTTGGCGGAGGTAGGAGCCACCACTCTGGCAAATCTACAGGTGTTACAGAACACCGCTGCCAGAATGGTTTTGAACTGTCCCCCCGGAACTCCATCCCTTCCTCTGCTTAGACATCTACACTGGCTACCGATACAAAAGTGATCCATATTCAAAATATGCTGCCTCTCCTTTAAAGCGCTTAATGAAGAGGGACCATCTTACCTTCAGAATAAACTCTCCAAATACTCAAACGAACGCAATTTAAGATCCAATGCGTTACTACTCCTGAAGACCCCTCGCATTCGGCTTACCCGCACAGGGGGCAGAGCCTTTTCGTTTATTGCCCCTAAATACTGGAATTCATTACCAATAGCTCTGCGAAATTCCAGTACGTACCTGTCTTTCAGAAAGCAATTAAAAACATGGCTGTTTTAAATGCCCCTGTATTAAATGTCCTTCCCCCATCTTCCGGTTCGTTGAGTCCCCTCGGTAAGTGCTGAGATGCCCCTGGGTGAGTATTGGACTTAACACAGGTGTCCTGAACCTACTTGCCATTTTCACTACGTCAGGCCCATGAAGAAGTGCGCGCAGCGCACGAAACCCGTTGGCAAAGATTGACATTTATCCATGATGGTTGTTTTTACTCTGCAGCGGCAGCTCTCCCAAATAAATTGCTGAAAACTTACCCTTCGCTTTGTGGCTTCTTCCAAGGTGACAAATCCTTTGTGTTTATATATATATATATATATATATATATATATATATATATATATATATATATATATATATATATATATATATATATATATATATATATATATATATATATATATATATATATATATATATATATATATATATATATATATCCAAAACAGCTCCTCCAAAAGAAGAAACAGAGACCACTTGAGGGGATTCAAGGAGGCATTTTAATCTTGAGGCTCACAGGTGGGCAAATACATTTCGGCGGTAATCTCCGCCGTCTTCAGTGCCAGAGGTATTGCTCACAAACAGTGCAGTTCAAATTGTACATTTAAATAGCCCACTGCATCCGGTTACGTGATTGGTGACTCCGCCCCTATAATGAGTCTTACTGTGGCGAGTTGAATAACGCCTACAAGTTCCAGAATGCCACAGTCGTGTGGGGTGTAGTATGTGTGGGGAATTAAAGTCACGAAATTCACAAACTTCACCAAGTCTGTGTGCCCTCCGAATCTGTATGTCTCCTCTGGTCCCCTATACCACATAAACCCCCAAAACCCGAACGGGATCTTTGAGGTAGGGGGTTTGGGGATGAATCCTCCAGATCCGACGTGCCGCCCGATGGCGACAACACCACCCCGGCTTCTCCCTGGATTGGGGGTGGGGTGCGGCCAACATCCAGTACCCTGGAACAGAAACAGTCCGCCGAAACAGAAGCCAGCAGCACCGCACCCAACTTTGCAATGCGGGGGTCTCTCTGCGCGATGCTGGCCATCACGCTAACAATGTCCAAAACAGCTCCTCCAAAAGAAGAAGCAGAGACCACTTGCAGGGGATTCAAGGAGGCATTTTAATCTCGAGGCTCACAGGTGGGCAAATGCATTTTGGCGGTGATCTCCGCCTTCTTCAGTGCCAGAGGTGTTGCTCACAAACAGTGCCGTTCAAATTGTAGATTTAAATAGCCCACTGCATCTGGTTACGTGATTGGTGACTCCGCCCCTATAATGAGTCTTACTGTGGCGAATTAAACTCACGAAATTCACAAACTTCACCAAGTCTGTGTGCCCTCCGAAACTGTATGTCTCCCCTGGTCCCCTATACCGCATAAACCCCCAAAACCCGAACGGGATCTTTGAGGTAGGGGGTTTGGGGATGAATCCTCCAGACCCGACGTGCCGCCCGATGGCGACAACACCACCCCGGCTTCTCCCTGGATTGGGGGTGGGGTGCGGCCAACATCCAGTACCCTGGAACAGAAACAGTCCGCCGAAACAGAAGCCAGCAGCACCGCACCCAACTTTGCAATGCGGGGATCTCTCTGCGCGATGCTGGCCATCACGCTAACAATGTCCAAAACAGCTCCTCCAAAAGAAGAAACAGAGACCACTTGCGGGGATTCAAGGAGGCATTTTAATCTCGAGGCTCACAGGTAGGCAAATGCATTTCGGCGGTGATCTATATATATGTGTGTGTGTCTTTGTTTAAAACATGGAAATAAATTAATTGTAGGTGCAATACTACACAATTGTACAAAAGAAAACACGGAAATCCACGGAAGAACAGATAGGCCTGGTGGCGCACGTTTTCCGCGCTGCTTCGGAGGGCCGAGTGCTGACTCTGGCCGCTCTGCTGTTGCCCCGGTCGGAACGTGAAAGCCGAGAGCTGCTATCGCAGATTAGCACCGGCGGTGGACAACGCAGTACGCCGCTTATCATCGCCGCCAGGAACGACGGCCACCATTTCCCAGCAGCACGGCGAATAGCACAGAGATGGGCGGTTTCCATGAAAGAGAACTAAGGCACCCGCCGAGTGCAGGCGGTCGGTTCTGCCTTGTGTGCAGCCAACTGGATAGGGTTTTCTCCTTTTCTGAGCAGCAAATACGCAATTAACCCCTGAGGCGAAATGTGAACTGGCTGTGCCTGACCCCAAAATGGCGCCCGCAGTGGACGACATGCCTCGGGCTGACTTTGGGATCTTGTGCCACGGGGCACAAGATCCCACACCAGCAGTGGGGCACATCCTACCAGCTTCAGTGGGCAATTAATGGGATCACTGAGTAACTCACAACCCTAGCAAGTTCAAGGCATTCCAGACAGCAATCCCCGTATCTGTCCACATTGACCACATCAGCGGTGAGCCCGCCCGCCTCCTGCCGCACGCTGCCCAGCTTGTTGACTATGTCCTTGAAGCGCTGCTGGATGTGGGCCCGCAGTTACCTGGGGAAAAGGAGAGGCACAACCCCGGATTCTGAGAGTGGACGTGTGGGGAGGGCAAAGTCCCGGACCTGCAGGATTACCATGCAGCCCCCGCCGAGAAAGGTGAGCCCTGGCCGTGCTCCCCGGCCGCCCCATGTCTGCAGCAGTACCCTCAATTCTGGGCAAGCAGAGAGGGCCCGTGCAGAGCGGCCCTCGGGACACCCATACCCCTCCCCAAAACAGAGCATCGGCCGTGAAAACATCAGATGCAGGCAGCAGCCCTGCATCCACATTCGAATGAGAGAAACTACGCCACGGACTCTCCTGGACTTGTTTACTTTTTCTTTTGTCCTGTTCGCCATTTTGCTGCTGCTCTCGCCGCTTTTCTCTGGACCCTGACCCGCCATCTTGTCCATTTCCTCGTCCTTTAAACCTTTCCCCTTGTTTCCCGCTTGACGATCCTCAGATGTTTTTTCCCTTTTCTGATTTGCCTTTTCTCCATACCCTTGTATCCCTCCCACCCTCCCTTGATGCTGTGACGGCATCCCCCCTCCGACCCCACTTAAAGGAACTCTGCTTTTCTGGGTTTTTTTGGGATCTTGACCTGAGAAAATCTACTATGTGTTTATATGTTTATAGAGATAACTCTAATCACTAGTATATTCCGTAGACCTTTGCACTCTCTACCATTCCCATGTGACTCTTAGAGTATATCCATTCGTATCCCTTCCTTATGTATATAGAGATAACTTTAATCACTAGTATATGCAGTAGACCTTTGTACTCTACTATTCCTATGTGACTCTTAGAGTATATCCATTTGTATCCCTTCCCTATGTATATACAGATAACTTTAATCACTAGTATATGCAGTAGACCTTTGTACTCTACTATTCCTATGTGACTCTTAGAGTATATCCATTTGTATCTCTTCCTTGAGTGACTTTACTATCTGTTTGTATCTCTTCCTTGTGTTACTTTACATCTTGTTCATTGACAATTTTTTCTGTTTGTATCTTTTATGTAACGCATGTAATCCTAAATCTTATGTTTTGCAACTGGTTCTTATGTAAAGCGCTCTGACACCTTCGGGTAAAGTTCGCGCTATATAAAATCGCATTAAATAAATAGTTATTTATGTTGTACAACTGAATGGAAATGTTTAAAAGAGAGTTTCCTTCTACAAGGGGTGCTGTAGAAAT